>NC_091753.1:36603835-36903835 GCF_043380555.1 Nothobranchius furzeri | reverse complement strand
TTCCATCCTGTATTCATTTGATTAGGCTACATTGGTTGATGAATATATAAATGTGTCTTTACACATTTCCATGAATCACTGGGCTCTATGATAATGTCAGGGTGTGGGAAAGTTACAGAAGTAGAAACATTATTCTGGTTTAATCCTAACGGATGTTCTGTATTCCACCGGCATAAAGGCCTATAATGCTGGAGAATCACAGATGTTCCTCTTCATACCCTCTATGACATTTTCTATCTTATTACCAAAGGTGCCAGTGATGATGTACCATTAAACATAAGAACGTAGTTTGGGACATATGCAGAGCTCACCTTTTGCTATCTTTTGTGCTGCATGTGAGTCTCTACTGCCTCTATGAACATCCTGGGGAAAAAACAAAACCAAAAAAAAAACATCTGTCCATTTTCTTTCAGTGTGTGGTTTTAGGAATATGTGCCTAAAAGAAGATTCCCTGTTTGTGACATCACAAATGGGGCAATTAGAATAGAGCCACCTCTCATGTGCAAGAGAGATCTGCCGCTGGAGGAGCCTTCCCAGATATCGGAGCTTCTCAGCTTGTGCAGCCTGAGTGGAGATGGGTGAGAGTGGCCAGCTCCAGCTTGTTTTCCTAAAGTGAATGAGTCCTGAAACGGCTCATTCTGGAAGGTACCGAAACCGTCAAGAATACATCTGCTGAAATAACTTAATGTGAGAGAGCTTTAGTGTAAAGAAATTCTATTTAGAACTATTATAACCTGAGAAGAAAAAGTTATATTATGCAGTTCTTATAATATAACAAAATATTTAGCACAGGTATTTTTGCAAGATCAAAACTGACTCATTTGACTTGATGCAAACATTTTTCTTCATTTCTGAAAATGCAAAAGTCTGAACACTGAATGTGACCTTGACGTTTTTGGCCAATATTGATGAACTTTAATATTTTACAAACAAGTTTGTTACATGTCAACACTTTAAGTTATGTGAAAGCAGCAGGGATGAGGGAGTCTATGGCAGTAAAAGCCAAATAAACAGAAAGCAGAGGAAATTTAAATAAATGTTTAAATTTGAACTGATACCAAGAAGCAGGTGGTCTCACAACTGGCCACTGACAGTGTGGAAATTTGACCCATTATTAATAATCTTTTTCATGTTATTGAATACAACTTTGGACTCTAAAGAACTTTACTAGATATTTAGGCACCATAATTCACTGCCACAAGATCAAAAATCGTCCTTGAACTTCGGACAGAATGAGGGAGTTAAATTAATTGGTTGTTATGATAAATAATGGTTAAAATCTGTTCAGCTTATATGTGCATAACTGTATTTTCTTCTTAAGCAACACATTAAATAATGCTGATCTTTCACACCTAGCACGCTATTGTGATGGAAAACCTCCTGGATAATCTTTTGAGAAGCCTCAGCATCATTGCATCTCACTTGGTTCAATTGACTGTCTCCGCATCACTTTTCTTCTGATTGTAGTGGGAAAAAAGAAAACCCTATGAGAACTGCTTGAAAACTACGTGGGGTCAAAATCTCAAATGTGCCAGCAATACTTGCACAGTATGTTCATCAATGACAACACACGCAAAATGATGTTGCACTAAGCTGCTCTGAAAATGCATCAGACTGGAAGTCAGTGGATGGACAAAAAGAAGCTTTTGTGATGTAGTGTTGCAGATGGAGGTGTGTGCACAGTACTGGCGAAACAAAGCACATGTCTGTATTTCTACAGCAAAACTAGAAATAAGCCGAGCTATACTATACACATCAAAAACCTGTTATCTGCACAACAAGTTGGAGAATGCACACCCGTGGTTAACTTGCAAAGGTCACCAGCCTGATTTTTGGTTGATTGGCTCTCTTCTCAGTCCTGTCCGAGCAATACATCACCAATAGCACAGAGCAGCTTATCTAACTTCACCCGTAGGAGAGGTCTAATCAGTCAAAGGAACCAAAACCACCTTTTTAAAGAGCTGGAATCAATCTCAAATCTCAGATACCATCAACCCGTTAAAAACACCACGCTTTGAGAACATTGTTTTACTGTCTAAATGTGGTGTCACTGTCCTCAAACAATATTTCTGATGAATTTGTTTGTTTGTTAAATAAAAGATACATTCGTATGCCATGATAAGTGCTTTAATAACCCTACTTGGATTTAAAACCACTGTTTTACAAAAAAATTAAAATGTTTAAAAGTAATGATGGCAAAATTTGTTTTTCCAACCCAGCTGCAAACACCTATAATTGTTGTGTTTACACAGCAGGTTAATTAAACCAGCAGAAAAAGGTGCAATAAAGCTTCAATGCAACAGCTAGATTATCTGCGTTCATGCATTTAATCTTAAAGTGGATTACAGACTAACCTGAAACACAGGTTTTTGGTCTGGGAGGTGGAAAGTACCTGGAGAAAATCCACTCATGCATACAAAGAACAAGCCTAATCCCTGCAGAAAGGCTGCAGCCTGGATTCAAACATGCAACCTTGTTGCTGAAAGGCAACAGTACCACAAACAGCACTTTTGGTTATAATGCATAAATATTCAGTGCTTTGAAATAGAGGCTGCCAACAATTGTAGACGGGATTTTTTAATACACTTTATATTTTCTATATATAACCTAACCCTAACTGTCTACATGTATGTTTGACAAGATTTAAAGAAAACACTGGAACCCAACCTAATCTCAATTTGAAAAGTCATTCGCTCGACAAAATATTTTGTAAACATTTAAAATGGATTTCACCAACATGCCGAATGCAAAAAGACACAAGTGAAATTCTAAATATTTTCATTTGTATACATATTCCATCAAATTTTTATATTTATCTCATCAACAATCGCTAGTCACATAGGCCTTTCCTCTCAACTCTTGTACAATCCCTCATGGAGCAGTACGCCTTGGCGTCTGCACTTTACTGGTTGTGCAGCGTACCAGGCTAAAGACCAAAGCAGATCATTTGCTGCTGTGGCTCCCAGACTCTGGAACTCTCTCCTCCTGAGCCTGAGCTCAGTGGACTCCTTTACAAAGCTTCTGAAAACTCACCTGTCCAAGCTGTTTTTTGCTGGACCTTGATCACCAGCCTCCCCTTATTCTGTTCTTTCTACCAACTCCGCTTTTCCCAGGATCCACTGATTTCCCTCTTTTTTTAGTCATTTTCTCATCCCCTTACCTTACATTTTTTAAACACAATTCATTTTTCCCCTCATTTTAACCATAATTTATAATCCGTTTAAAAAAAATCTTTTTTATATTAAATTTTTTCATCTTGTGAAACACCTCATGATTTTTATCTTGAGAGGCTCCATATAAAATATAGTTTTTCTTTCACCTTGTCATGGTCTGTGTCTGTGTCTCTTTGTGTTCCTCTTGTGTCCCCTGGTCTTCAGCCCTCCAGATATTCCCTCTCAGGTCCTGTGTTCCTTCAGTCTCCCCACCATTTTTCCATAGGTCTATTATTCCAGTTTTGTGTGTGTGTGTGTGTGTGTGTGTGTGTGTGTGTGTTTATGTCCTCCTCCAGCTAGGTGTGTGTGTGTGTGTGTGTGTGTGTGTTTATGTCCTCCTCCAGCTAGGTGTGTGTGTGTGTGTGTGTGTGTGTGTGTCCTTTCCCAGTTATGTCTGGTGTCCTCTCCTGCTCCTCCTCCCTGATTAGTTATCATTTTCACCTGGTTCTCTCCCCACACACCTGCAGCTCATCGTCCTCCCATTATGCCCCAGTGTATCTAAGCCCTGTTTTGTCTCAGTGTCTTGTTGGTCCATAGTTGTTTGTATGTCAGCGTTTTCTGATGCTCTGTGTGAGCTTTGTGCCTCGTCCCAGTGTTGTGCTCTAGGAGAGCTTTTATTTCTTCTGGACTTTTGGGCATTTTGGCTCACTGCCATTTGGATTTATTTTTGTTCTTCCTACAATAAAAGGATTTTTACTTTACATAGCAACTCCTGCCTCGTGTCATCCTGGGTATCTGCATTTTTGGGTCCAAACCATCCCCATAACGTGACACACCTCTTATGTTTCCTTGGTCAATTTCACTTGATTCAGTGGTTGAATAACTTGTTCAGCGTGTCATTTAGCTCTTCAGAAGCTTGTTACTCACCCATTAATCAAACCCAGGTATTTTAGAGCGGGGGAACAACTAAAACATGCAAGGACCAGGGTTGAAGACCCTTTGGATCTAGTTACACCCCAGTGATAAAGTCAGTCTTTTCTTGGAATAAGCTCCATTTTTTTTCCCTGTAGACTAAGCCATGTTTCATTGTCTCCTGGTCTTGAACTTATTGTGTTTCTAAATCACACATTGCCTGACCCCTCACCCATTACCATTTTTCTATGGAAGGCCCTATACGGGCAAAACTCACTAGACAACTGCTTCTGGAGTCCTTCATAAATAGGAGACTGACAGAGTAAGGATTTCGGACGTGTCCCAATGGGAGAAGACATCAGGGCAGATCCAAGACATGAAGATCTTATATCTCACATAAGGTCAGGGAATTCCTCAGGGTCTGTCTGGATGAGTTTGAGGATGTAGCAGGGTTGAGGAGATCTTGGCTAAAGTTGGTGTCCTTATGATCTAATTTCAATTAAGCCAAAAATGATGGTTGGTGAAGTTCTTTAAACAAAAGGTCCATATTCGTTGCTTTCTATATCCCAATGTAAAATGTCTTCTAGATTCACTATTTTCAAAAATCTGTGTATCAGGCATGTGTCATGTTGGGTACTAGGTGTTTGACCCACGACATACAAAACCAACGCGAGGAGAAAGAAGGTAAGAATATAAAATAAAAACCAGTGGGAGAATTAACAGGAACTGAAGGCGCTGTGGGGTAGCAGGAATAACGATAGAACTCAGGGGGCGTGTGCTCAGCGGGACAAATCTAGGGAGAAACAAGTCGAGTATGCTGACGAATTTGGGGCAGGAGAAAGAAGGTAACAGACAGTCCAGGGCTTACGCTTCTTCAGGCAGAAGGGAAGCAGGGGGAGAGGGGAGTCCGGTCTGGGTGAGTAGGTGATCCAACGGGTGGAAGCAGGTGGGGGACTGAGAGTTGGCAACCAGAGTAGTGCAGCGAGACGTGACTTGAAAATCCAGGGTTATAGTTGCAGGAGTTGGTGGTAGACGTGAGGACCTGAGCAGAGTGGAACAAGCAGGTTAAATCTCAACACCTAGAATACTTTAGTTAAGTTTAGGACTGGTGGACGGCTCTACCCAACCTGCGTAATCAACCAGCATGGAGAGTTGTTGTGCTGCTCCTTAAGTACCCTGGTGCCTTGATGTCGATGCCCAACAGCTGGGGAATCTCAGCCACACCCACCTACAAACTCAGGAAAACAAACAGGAGATTTACCCAGACCATGACAGCATGACTGAAACGCCAAATGTTTAATTTTCAAAGCTGTACTTACCAATGAACAAAGATGAAAACTCATTTAAGTTAAAATGATACTAAATATTTATGTCAACAAGAAGGAAAAATAGCCAAGAATCATCCACAAATCAAATAATTTGTAAAAAGCATTTATTGAAAGTACTACAGACAAAACTTTTCTGCACACCTCATGAAATAGAAGCAGTTCAAATGAAAAATGCATCTTTCTGTCATCCACTCAGACCTTTTCAGGCCAGATGCCTGTGACTTTGACAAGAGGCAGGATGTCCTCAGCATACGATACGGCACTCAGGTGGCTTTGAATCTGCAAAACCAACTTACTTTGGAAGCTAATATTGTCGAAAAGGTTAACATAATACAAACTTAGAAAATATTTGTGAGTAAATTCAGCTTTTGAGTTTGTTGTGAACGTAATAGCCACCACTTTTAGGGCTAACACCATTCAAGTAATACAACAGCATTTAAATCATTTGTAATTTAATCTAGGTTTAAATGTTCAATATTGTCAAGGGAAATAACACGTATACTAGAGACATACTGCCATATTTAAAAGTTTCTGGTAAAAGCTCCTTTATTTTAATGCACATTTTCTGCTCCAACCTCTAAAAACATCTTGTTTCTTTTGTTTCCTTTTTCATGTTTATTTTTTTCCACTTTTTTCTGTTTTAATCCTCATCCATCCATCCATCCATCCAT
This sequence comes from Nothobranchius furzeri, assembly GCF_043380555.1. Taxonomy (NCBI): domain Eukaryota; kingdom Metazoa; phylum Chordata; class Actinopteri; order Cyprinodontiformes; family Nothobranchiidae; genus Nothobranchius; species Nothobranchius furzeri. Next base: position 36,897,772 of record NC_091753.1, on the reverse strand, counting down.
CCATCCTTCCATCCATCCATCCGTCCATCCCTGTCTCAGCTTAATGAGATATAAATGTTTCAGGACTGTGATTGCCTTTGGCACTAAACCTGTCTGTTGTCTTCACATAAAACACGCATGCTCTCTAACGGACACATACATACACAGGCTGAATGCAATAATAATAATAATAATAATAATAAATAAATTAATACTCTGGCCTTGACCTACATGCTGTGTGTTTCAGCAGCACTGCTACTCTTAAATCTACTGGAACTAATTAGCAATTAAATGACACTGGGGCTGCGGGCAGAATGACTGAGGAGTGTGTATTTGTGTGGGCTACTGTTGGAGAATGGGGAGAAAAATGTGTGCTTTAGTGTGTGTGTGTGTGTGTGTGTGTGTGTGTGTGTGTGTGTGTGTGTAGGTGGTTGGAGGGCAAGTTGGAGGTTACACAAGGATGGCATCACCAAAAATAAACTTGTGTTTTCTGAGCTAAGGTCATCTCTCTCTGCTGGTTCTTCCTGCACCATGCACATACATATCTCTGCTCATGCTAAGCTTGTTATATGAAAAGGTGGTATTAGGGTACTACATGCTACTATTACATTAGTATTTATTAGTAGGAAGTGAAGATTTTCCCCAAAGTGGGTTCCCATAAAAGCACAGCAAATTTTCTTTTATGGTAACTTTAACTACATCAGCGTTGAAACCATTTGACTTGTGACGCCCACCAGAAGAACAGCTGATAGACACGTCACACAAACACTTGTGACATTTATGATTAAGACTGCAGACGACGGTCGAAACATGCAAAGGAACTCGAAACACCTTTATGTCCGAAGCTAAAAGAACCTCGTTTAATAAAGTGTTTACATGCATTTTAAAAATCCGGCATCAGTTCAATTAAGGCAATAGTTTAGCTTTCTGAAGCTACATGTAAACACACTGACTGTTAGAATACAAGTGGTGGGAGAAAAAATGTATAAATAAAAAACACATCCATACTTGTTGGAATGACTTTTGACTTTTTTTATTTATTTATTTGCTTTCTCAAACTTACTTCCTTTCCTATACTAATGCTACTATTAGTGAGTGCTTGAATAATTACACTTAATCTAACAGACATCACAAAGACCGTGCCCATATGAAAAAGCAGTTTGGCAAATCAGTGATCATGTCATGATGGGTGGAAGTTTCCAGATCCACATGAAAGAATCCCACATGAAAACAGGTAAGATCTTAGAAAAATGTTTATTTTTAAAGGAAATACAAGGGAAACTGAGGATGCTGTTCCAAAAACGAGACTGGATGAAAGTCTGAGTCTAAAACAGAACAACAAATGGGGTGAGAACCAGGAATCTGAGAACCACGGAATAAATGGAAAATGGAGTAATCTTACAGTGCAGGAACTCAGGCCAGACTGGAGGGGAGGCTGGTCTGGTCTGGTTTAAGATGGGTCAGGCTGAGGCGAGTGGGTTGTAGTTGAGGAAGATCCAGAGCAGGTGGACGGTGGAGAGCAGACGGCCAGGGGAGGTGAGCGACTCAGAGACAGGCACACTTCAGACAGGCTGGAACTGAGACTAGAATTGGTTGCTCTGTGGACAGGGAAATCTATGCTAGGACAGGTAACGAGATCACAAGAGTTGCAGAACAATGTACTGAGACAGGACAAGACTGGAGGCTACCCAACGCGAGAGTATCAACCAGCACTGAAGTGTGGAAACACCGATCCTCAAATCCCCTGGCTTGCTGATGGGGAAATCAGCCACAGCTGAGACTCTCCAACACGCCCACCTGCAACAAGCTCAGAGGAGCAAAAACATGATGAGTCCATGTAGATCAATGCAGAACCGTGGCAGATTATTTCTGATTTGACAGATACAGGTTGGCCTGAGTGAAGTATTTCCACTAATTTAAGTGAGTTTATCTTTATTTGTAGTTCATGCAAATACTATAAACTTTTCCATTTCAATGTGATGTTGCCTTTAGTGGAAATTAGCTGCAGCAGTAGCTTCCACAGCACTCATGGCTGGAGTTTCTGCTATGAAATGAAACTTGTATGCCATAACAAACTATACATGTGCATAAACTAGGACATATTTGAGTCTGGAATTGTTCATACTATTTCCACAGTAAATCCACTCCAAGAAATGCAATTACTTTTTACTTGCCGTACTTGTACAGTGCAGTGGTTATAGAACACGGCTGAGCCACACGTTAGATGAGACATTACTAATATGACTGGATCTGTTACTGACTCCCATGTGGAACAAAGATGGTTTATGATCCTGTAAAAACAACTTCAATATTTATGCATTTTCAATGCAAATGACGACAATTTTATCAGATGTCTCTTCCATTTGGGTACATAGCGTATTAGTGCGTTCTTTAAAGTATTTTTTTAAACAACAGAAAGCTCCTTATATAATAGCATAAGCTCAGGTGTAAACCTTTTTCATTGCATCATTAGCTATAAATGATATGAATGACATGGAAACTAAATAAACTGTTGCACGTTAACACCCGTCCACATGACACAAGAGCAGAGAACTGTGGGATTGCAGAGTATCAATGATTCATAGAGTTTTACTTCGTCTGAAATTGTGGAAAGCTGAAATCACTTAGTCAGTTAATTATTTAACTCTTATTAAATTATGCTAATCCGATGAGGAATTTTTTAAGGGTTTCTGTCTCAGGATGCGTTGCTGTTGTCTCTGAACATCATGCTGTCATGGGCAAAAATCCTCCTTGGTGAAACTTGTTAAACAATGTTTTCGAGATTAATTAATTTAGATAGAATATGACTCATGTTAAGAACTAATTATAAACAGCTTGACTTTAGGGGATGAGAGCGGCTTATTGCTGGAAAAGGAGCAGTCATGCAGCATGAAATCATGGGAATTTACATATTGTACATGCCAACGCCTCGCCCCTGTTTGTCTCTCCTTTCTCCCCGATCAGCTCTTACAGAAACAGATTAGAGCCGAAAGTCAAATTCCTTTTTGTTTTATAGCGACCGACATTAATCAGATAACATGTCTGCCAGGTGCAATCAAATAATTACATCATGAATAAAAAAGCAGGCAAACAGCAGCTTGTAAACAGTTGGTTCTCCCATTCCATCATCTCCCTGTTGTTCCTGTCACTCTTTCGTGCTCATCTCCCTTCCCTCCTCTTCCTCACCTACTCTCCATCTTGTTTCTACAACAGCTTTTGCGTTTTCTGCTTTTCAGCTGAAGGACGCAGCAGCAGAACCGAGACAAAGACAAGACTCCTAAGTATGTCTGAGTTCTGAGCACCTCCAGTTAGACTTTATATAACACATTTTTTTAATCCTACGTGGTATTTATCTCTTCCATGAGACGTTTAAGCATTTTAGTACAGGATCACACAAACAGAGCTCTTTTTGGCATTTGTACACATTCTCACTACGAGGTTGTTCTTCGTCTGGTTGCCCAAACACACTTGACAAGGACGCTATCCAGCTGATCTGAGATCCTGACATCAGCGTCTGATCTTCCAACTTGGCCTCCTTCACCGTGCAACGTTCTGTTCTCAAAGAAGTGAGCCAAATTGCAGCCACTAAAGCTGCCAGAGAGGACAAATCATCTCTGCTGCCATGATGCCCGTTACAGTAACATAGCATAATATGTGAAATCTTGATTATATGCAGCTTTCTATTCTGGAGTGTGATGAGTAGGAGGATGAAGAAAAGTTCAGCTCCTTGCTTTATTTCTAAGCTCCATAATGCAATCTGACTTATTTTGCAGATTTGTTCATGATGTGCTTGTTCCAATACGAATTTGCATTTCTAAATGATGGGATTTGATAGACAATGTTAAATATGCATTGTGCAATGTAGGCTTTTATTCAAGAGCTTCTCATTGGGTTTTCATGCATGATGCTCTTGCATTAATCTTACTTTTACATTTGAATCATCTCGCTGAGGCTTACCCACGTTGCGATGTTATTATTCAGCCAGTAGCTCTTTTCACTTCTGGGATGTACCATTAGCATGTGGCTCTTTTTTTTTTTTACACATGTAGTGCTCAATAACTGTTCTTTTCATCCTACTTTGTAGTGTCATGTGACTATTTAGTGTGCACATGTGTTGTGCGTGATACTTTTCACCATGGGATTTTGTTTGTCTGGATGCCATTTGATTAGCAAAATTTGTCTCAACGTTTGGCTCCATTCTTTTATATTGAGAGGCAGCCCATTAGCTGTTGCCCGTATTCCGTCTAATGGGTTTTGGTGTGCTGTGAGGCATGGTAACAAATGTTGTTTACTATGTTCTATTTTGTGTGGGCTGATGTGTTACATGTCCCGTTGGCTTTGCAATCTGATAATGGTAGCCACAATATTCTGAACTCCAGCGCTGAGCAACTGTCAGTGAGGCTACGCATATCTTCGTAATCCCTTTAAAGGACTCCGTGAGCTAACGATATCATCACACACACACACACACACACACACACACACACACACACACACACACACACACACACACACACACACACACACACACACACATGCGCTTGGTTGGATGGTCTGCCTACTATGCATTCAAAAAATAGATGTAGCTTTTTTTGTTGTCATTTCAAATATACAACTAAAGACTGAAATCAAAAAGCAACCCGACCAGTTCAATACAAAAACTGAAAAGACACAAAGAATAAAGGGAGGGGAATTAACACTACAAGCGCTTAAAAAAAAAAGTCCTGTTTCTGATAGAAATCAGTGGGGAGCCTTGGTCATGCCAATCTATTTCCAGTTCAAAAGTTTCCTATTGTGAAAAAAAGTGAATTAAAGTCTAAGGAGCCATAAGTTATTTTCTGATCCCGTATGATACGTGCCAAGTATTTAACATATGATGTCCTTGAAAAGTGACTTTAGGTTTTGTAAAGGACTTCACATCATCAAGAAGAAAAATTACTGATTTTAGCTAACTTTTATTGCCCAAATTATTTTAATGAATTAGATTTTTTTTAGATTAGGGCACCCATGAGCTGACTGGAATGAGAGGAGGCTTGCCCCTATGTCACACTGTAGGCATCAGCGGTGCTGAATGGCAGCAGAAATGTTTACTAGCAAGTTTCGCTGTGTGCCAATACTCACCCGGAGAGTCTCAGCTGCGGAGCGGCTTCTTTGCCGTGCTCCTCACTGGATTCGCACGATCACAAAATCCCTTGAGGCTTGACTCTGTCAGTGCATCCCAGGGCAGCTGTGGCTACATCGTAGCTCATCCCCACCAGTGTGTGAATGTGTGTGTGAATGGGTGAATTATTGATTGTGTTGTGAAGCGCTTTGGGGGGTTGTAGAACCCTAAGAAGCTGCTATAAAAATACAGGCCATTTACCATTCAAAGGTTGTAGTTTGTTTGTGCCGTTTGCCAGTAAACCAAAAACAAGGAAATCGCATTTTATATTGCTGTGTGATGTCACATGTGATGTTGTTCCTCTCCACTGTCAGGATTGAAGCCATGAAAAATTCATCGCTGCACTTCTAGAACAATTCAGGGAGTAAATGAGCCATTAGGTCACGTTTTTTTAATGTAATCTACATAGATAAGAAATGGCAATGCTGCAATAGTCTTTTATTTAGAAAATTACCAGAGGCTTTACACTGAAACTGTGTGATTTCCTGTATAGTCTTATTTCATCTGTAGAAATTGTTGTGTCCTAGACGTGGCGAAAAAATAGAACTTGATCCTACATTTAGCGGTGCGGCGAGGCGAGCCACTTCTGGGATGCCGCTACAGTTTTCCACATTGTGTCTGGTTTGAATCACCCCCATATACTAAAATGGATTTTACAGGAAGCAGCAACGGTCTGTTGCCGTTCCGCACCGCTGATGCTTCCCGTGTGAAGTAGGGGTTGGGCTCTCTATAAAGATGTCTTGATATGCATGACCTCGTTTTGAAAGGTCGGCTTTGTGATTGCAAACAATTAATTATCTTCAACAACATGTAAAAAATAAATAAATGACTAAATAGGCTGGTTTGTCTGGATCAGCCAGTGGAGGCTTCACACAATCAAGATCTGAATAATGCTGTGCAAGGGCTGGACCATCCATCTATGTGCTTAATTACAGGCTGATGACATAAATCCATCATCTACGTGTTTTTGTGTTTCAAAAACAAAGAGGAGGGGTCCAGTAAAAGGCATGTTGTTAAAAAAACTAACTGTTAGACACGCAAAGGAGGAAAATATGCACTCTCACACCTACATTGAGTTTAGTCTGGATCACTTGCTTGATTTTTGGACTATAGAGGAAACTAGAAGTTTGAGGAATCTGTGCATGCGCTGGGATGACATTCAAATTCTACACAGAAAGCTTGGTGCAGCCAAGGTTTAAACTTTAGATCTTCTTGCTGTGTGGCAACAATGATAACTAGACCATTTAGCAGGATGTGATGTCTGAGAGAAGGAGATAAATCTGTTTCATGTGTTTAATAAAAATTATTGCAATATTTTCTTAATTGTTTTCTCTTCAAATTGTCACAAAAAAAAAAACAAGAAATAAAAACCAGCCTTTTTATTACCCAGGAAATGATCTCTTTCTGTCCCAAAACAATACGTATCTGAATCTGGTGCCCTTGGAGCCTGTGAGATTGAAGAAAAAACTCCCCCCTCAGAAGAAATGTGGAATGCGGCTGTCGCTATGGTAACTTTTTCTCCCTATCCCAGCCTGGGCGGGACTGTGATCGGTGAAGGCCGTGGAACCGTATCTAGGAGTCACTGTGCTCTCTAACCCATTATCTCCCTCCCCTGTCCAAAAGGAGGTGATGAGCACTGCTCTTGCGGCTGCATGCACTGAAGTGAGGAGCGTCCCAACCCTACCTCCCCACCTAGTGGACACTTGTGTTGTGTAATGTCTGAAGTCTGTGTGTGTATCTGTCTGAGGTGTTTTTTTCTCATAGCAAAGCTACCCTCTCTGGTGAGGGTAACTCTGAAGTGCCTTTTTTCCCTAACCCTGACTCTATCCTCAAATAAACCCTCTTGATCTATTACGGTAGCGGGACTCAGGTTGCGAATGACCACAGTCACCAATTCTTGACATGTGTCTATGTATGTATGTCTGATCTCAGAATTGTGTGTACTGACATTCTAATTTCCCTCTGGGATTAATAAAGTATTATTGAATTGAATTGAACTGAGTGCAGGGAAGAACTGAGTCTAGAAGATGCTCTGGAAGAGCTGGGTCTTTAAGGTCATAGTCATGGAATGCATTGTGTTGTCTTGAGAGTGATGGTAGGCTCTGAAAGCGGACAACGCTGTGATCACCAGAGGGAACGAGTTGTGATAGAAGCTTTTGCAAGATGATTCAACTATGGGGTCACTCCATTCAGGACAGGCTAACATCAGTGACTTGAATTTGATGTGGGTGGCTAAAGGTTAGCCATCGGAGCTGAACAAACAGAGGGTTGACGTGTGCTCATTTAGGCTGATTGAAGACGAGACACACTGCCACCACATTCCAGAGCATTTGCAGAGGGAGACCAGTTTGAATGGAAGATCAATGGGTTTATCTTGATAGTCCCGAGACTAATGTTTTAATTCCAATAGTTTATTTAAAATGTTTAATTGCTGTTTGTCCAACATTGTGAAAAGTCGTTACAAGTTCCATAAACACTCTGGTAATAAATAAAAAAAGCAACAGTGTTCATAAATAACGCTTCCATCAGTGTTTATTGGTTTATCTCAAATAAAAGGGTCAGTTTTAACCCAACCTACAACATCTAATGTCTATGCGGAAGTTAGTCTCTGAAAACCAAAAAACTAAAACTACATTTTTAAACTGACTTCTCTTTTCAAGACATGAAATGAAAAATTGTTGGAAGTTAGTTTCTTGGTCCAGTTGGGCAGATAGTGTAGTTCCTAATGCACCTTGATCACTGAGATGACTGAGTCCCAAAATCAGTCTGAACCAACAGCTTTAAAAACGTATCAAAGGTTAATCTGACCAAGTAATGATTATAATGTAAATCAGTCATGTTTGTTGTTTTAATCAGCTTTTTTTGCCCTATCCCGCTCCCAGTTACAGTCCCTGCACCATAAGCGCTGTTAGTTTTCTAAGCGAGGAGGGATTTCTTTGGCCGCATATGCCTCTCTAGCAAGAGAACGGCCCTCTAAAAGTGACTGCTATTTTGAAAGGAACAATCTGCAATGAAATGATGATCAGTGTTACAAACTCTCACTTAATGAGCACGAGACTCTTGGGTTTTGCAAATATGAGCCAGCACCGGCTTCTGTTCAATAAATTGTCAGCCTTGCAGATTTGCCTGGGTCTTGCTGACCTTCACAAAGCAAGACAGAGCAGCCTCTGCTGTGGGAGAGATGGTCTCAGCCCTGGAACAAACACAACTATCTGCTGGGTAGAAAGTAAACAAAACCAGGGAAGTGCAGTCTCCTCCGAGACCCGTGTGAGAGAGAACATAGGGCCAAGGCGCTTCCTAAACCAGGAAGACAGGGGCCAAAGTTTTGCAGAGTTGGAGTAGACTCAGAACAGGGATTTTACAAGTGGGCGGGGCTAGATGAACACATTTCAGGGAGTAAGATGTGCTATGTGGAAATCTAAGCAAAATTTATCATGAAGAGATTATTTTTATTGCAACATTAAATTTGCAGTGCAGAGTTTTATATCTTTTAAAACTTTTTTTCCCATTTAAACTGGGACATCATTTGCCAAAACATAACAACATTGTGCAATGCATCAGTCCACTACTTTCAACCGAGTACGTAGTTTTAACCTAGATAACAAAATATAAATAAAAAGTCAGTCGATATTAAATCAAGTACTAAATTCATCAGAAAAAAAATAGATGGCATATTTACCTACCAAACAAGATGCTCCACTGCTTTATTTTGCCTACAAATCCTTGCTTTTACACCATACGTAAGGACTCAAATGATGATCTATGATTCACATTAACATATTTCAATGTTTACTTACCTTCCTAGTGGCCTAGTGGTAGAGTGTCCACCCTGGGACTGGGAGATTGGGGTTCAAATCCCAGTGTGGTCTCACGAAAGAAATTCCCAGTGCATCCCTGCTTGACACTTAGCTCTAAGGGGTCGGATTGAGGGGTCAAATCACCAAATCGTTCCTGAGCACAGCTGCAGCTCACCGCTCCCCACGGGGATGGGTCCAATGTGGAGATGAATTTCAACAGTGTGTGATGACAATAACCTTAATGTTAAATATACTTTTACAGTTTATTTATTCAGTAGAAATCTATTTTATATTTCAGCAGTTGGATCAGTTCAGGGATGAACAAACAAGTCAGTCTATTTAGTTTATAATCAAGATGAAATGTATAATTTTGTCTTTGGTTAGATCTATTAATGTTGTTGCACTGCATTAGCATCCATTCTCACACCCAAAACAGTGTAAAATGACGCTGGGTGACCAAGCATTTGTTTCCGGCACGTCAGAGCTGACATGCTGTGCCTAAGCGTCAGGGCTCCCAACACGTCAGAAACCAACGCTTGGTCACCCAGCATCATTTTTCACCACTTCAGGTGTGAGAATGTGTTGTACTGAACTACCATATCGAGTTCAGTATCTCGAGATATGACTGGGTTCTCGGCAGAATTCTGAGATCAGCTGCTTGTGGTGGCCATCTTGAAGCCAACTGGCTCCTAATCGGAGGCAGTTGTAGGAAGACCATCTAATGATTACTTTCTGAGTTTCATTACACATGTTTCCATTGTCATGAGATCCTTTGCTGACAAACACACAGAGACAAGCAAACACATTGTTCTCCTGCCAGTCGGCAGCAGGTAGCTAAAAAAACCACTAAATGTATTTGCTAGTTTTTATAAGTGCTCAAAACCACTCATGGGCATATTATGTAAAGAAGTCTGCAGAGAAGCATTTATGCTAAATAACCTCATTAGTGCAAACTTCACACATCTTACTCATAATTTTTGCAGCTTGTATTACTACATAGTCATTTTGGCTTCAAGCTTCCTTAGTCCCATTGTCATGTGGCCTGTGTTTCTGTACTGTTCTAATATTACAGATGCATACGACTAAAGGGATTCACATTTGAGAGTAAAATGCTGTTCTGACAGATCCTCATCTTTTGCCAAAAATTGGATTAATTTTGTTAGTAACAGCACACTGTGCTGCATAATACCCGCATCCACCAGCATCATTCATTTCCATTAACTAACCATGAGTGCATACGTGACTGATTGTCTCAGTGTTGTCTACATTAGAGGGTCTGGGACTCTCTTTGATCACTTATTAAGCATGTAGAAACAACTGGAACTAAGTGCTACTTCTTTCATCCACATGCTGATAAGTGAGGAGTAATTCTTGGATTCAAAGCCACACTTCTCCACAGCCTGGAGCGTGGAAGACTATTTGAAACTCTATTCCATATTTTGCTGACAGCCATCCTCTCGAACTAGGGTGGCTGCATGTTGGAGTAGCTCTGTTGTAAGTTTTGCCTTTTTTTTTGGAAATTTTTTCTTCTAGTTTCTCAAGAAAAATGGTATTTTTTTGGAATTTTACTTTTCTGTTTCTAGTGCTGTGATGCTTAGAGGATTTTTTCCGCTATTTTTTCACTTTTGAGCATTTGTTATGATGTGTAACCATGGCAACAAACTGGTTACACTCGGGAGCAACTGATTAACATTGGAAAGGCTGAAATAATACCTCAACTGAAGCCACAAATCCCAAATGAGCTAAAACGCAAGAAGCGTGGGCGCAGAGCGGGAACAAAACGGAGACAGAGAAAGAGGAAATTCAAACCATCTTTTCCATCGATCATAATGGGCAATGTGAGATCACTGGCCAACAAGATGGAGGAACTCCAAGCCCTTTCAAGGACTCAGCCAGACTTTCGGCACTGCAGTGTTATGTGTTTCACTGAGACGTGGCTGCAGGACCATATCCCTGATTCCAGTGTCTTTCTGCCAGGATTCCTGACAGTACGAGCAGACAGAGATCTGAAGAGGAGCGGGAAAAGAAAAGGAGGTGGAGTGGAAGTGCTTGTCAACAACAGATGGTGCCATCCAGGTCATGTTTCAGTGAAATGCTGTCTCTGCAGCCCAGATGTTGAACTCTTGGCAGTAAGTTGTCGCCCATATTATTTGCCAAGAGAGTTCACTAGTGTTGTCTTGGCAACCATTTATATTCCACCTTCAGGCAATGCTGAAAGTGCATGCGATGCCATCAGTTCCATTGTCGCTAAGCTACAATTCCAGCACCCAATGCATTTGTGGCTATATCTGGTGATTTTAATCATGCCTCGCTCTCTGCTACACTTCCAACGTTTCAACAGTTTGTCAGCTGCTCCACCAGAGAAAACAAGACATTGGATTTGTGTTATGCAACTGTAAAGAATGCATACATGTCCAAAACAAGACTTCCTCTGGGACAAACAGATCACAATCTTGTTTTTCTCTGCTCAGAATACAAACCACTTGTTCAGAGGCAACCTGTGACAAGAAGAACTGTGAGAAAATGGTCACAGGATGCTGAAAAAGCTCTGCAGGGTTGTTTTGAGACCACAGCTTAGATGACTCTCTGCCAAGGATATGAAGAGGACATCAATGCCATGACTGGATGTTTGTTATAGAAAGTCTCATTTTGAATGTGTGGACATCATCATACCCACCAGAACAGTGAGATGCTCCACTAATCACAAACCCTGGATCACCAGTGAACTGAAGAATCTGCTAAATGAGGAAAAAAAAGAGCCTTCAAAGAGGGAGACAGGGAATTATTGAGTATACAGAAGCAACTGAAGGCCAGAGACAGCAAGGAGGTGTACAGGAAGAAGCTGGAGAACAAACTACAGAGGAACAATATCAGAGATGTCTGGTCAGGGATGAAGAAGATCACTGTCACGTTTTGGAGGGATGGTTAGAACCCCAAAATGCAGAACCCAGGATGACACGAGGCAGGAGTAGATATATAAAGAAAAATCCTTTTATTTTTAGGATGAACAAAATAAAATCCAAAAAAGGCAGGGAGCCAAAAATCCAGAACATGAGAACAAAGTCCACTTAGAGCACAAACTGGGGATGTGACAGGAAGCTCACCCAGAGCACCAAAACAACACTGACAAACAACAATGGACCAGCAAGAACAATGAGACAAGGAGTGGGCTTTATGCACTGGGGCTGGAGTGATAGGAGATGAGGAGCAGGTGTGTGGGGAACTGGCACAGGTGAAAGCAATAATGAGGAGAGGAGCAGAGGAGGACACCAGACCTAACTGGGAAGGACACACACATACACACACGCACACACACACACACACACACACACACACACACACACACACACACACACACACACACACACACACACACACACACACACACACACACACACACACACACACACACACACCGAGCTGGGGACAAAAAAGGCTAGAGCAACAAGGATACAGAACGTGGAGGAACACCTGGAGGGGCTGGGGATGACTGAACACAGGACCTGGGAGGAATTATCTAAAGGGCCACAACAGAAGACTCATGAAGAACACAAAGAGACACATAATGAGACGCAGACAACGGACACATGAGGGCGCTATAAGATACAAAAGGAGAACCTGGAGTGGGAACTGGAGGGGCTGGGGACAAAGGGACACAGAACATGACAATCACAGGCTTCAAGCAGAGGAAGGATTGCACAGATAGCAGCCTGGGCACAGCCAATGAACTGAACAAGTTCTTCAATAGGTTCAGTTCAGGAACAAACCCAGCATCCTCTTTGCCTGTCCCCAGCCAATCAGACATCCCATCCTCCTCTGATCCAACATTTTCCTGGCACACGCCAGCTCTTTTGCCCTCTAACGCAGTCATGGACTCTTCTGGTTCTATAAATCTGTCTTCAACCAAGTCAGGAGATGCTGCTGCCCCATTTACCTCCCCCTCCCACCTATTTGTCTCTAGAAGTCAGGTGAAGAGGCAGCTGGAGAGACTGAAAAGGAACAAGGCTGCAGGTCCAGATGGTGTCAGCCCCAGTGTACTGAAGGCCTGTGCAGAGCAGCTCTGTGGGATTCTGCAGCACCTCTTCAACCTCAGCTTGTCCCAGGAGAAGGTTCCAGTCCTGTGGAAGACATCCTGCCTTGTTCCAGTTCCAAAGAAAACTCGCCCATCAGTCACTGACGACTACAGACCGGTTGCTCTGACATCCCACATCATGAAGGTCCTGGAGAGACTCCTGTTGGTCCACTTGAATAAGCAAACTAGAACATATCAGGACCCGCTGCAGTTTGCTTATCGCCATGGAGTTGGAGTTGAAGATGCCATCATCCAGCTGCTTCAACCAACCCACTGTCATCTGGACAAAGCAGGCAGCACTGGGAGGGTCATGTTCTTTGATTTCTCCAGTGCATTTAACACAATCCAGCCTGATGTACTTTGCCAGAAACTCCAGAAGACACAGGCGGTGGCCTCAACTATCGCCTAAATTAAAGACTACCTGACAAACAGACCACAGTTTGTGAGGCTGAAGAACTGCACATCAAACCAGGCAATCAGTAACATTGGAGCACCACAGGGGACTGTACTCTCACCATTCCTTTTCACCCTGTACACCTCAGACTTCCAGTACAAATCAGAGACCTGTCATCTACAGAAATACTCAGATGACTCTGCAGTTGTCAGGTGTATCAGAGATGGACATGAAGCTGAGTACAGAGAGCTAGTGGAGCGCTTTGTGGCATGGTGTGGAAACAATCATCTGACCTTGAATGTGAACAAAACAAAAGAGATGATTTTAGACTTCAGAAGAAACAGGGTGGAGTCAAACACTGTTTCCATCATGGGAGAAGAAGTGGAGGTGGTTGAGGAATACAAATACCTTGGAGTTCACCTGGACAACAGACTGGACTGGAGAAAGAACAGCGAAGCCGTTTACAAGAAGGGACACAGCAGACTGCACTTCTTGAGGACTCTTACGTCCTTCAATGTCTGTAGCAAGATGCTGCAGATCTTCTACAAGTCTGTTGTTGAGAGTGTAATCTCTTCAGCCATCATCTGTTGGGGTAGTAGCATCAGAAGCAGGGACCTGAAAAGACTCAACAGCCTAATAAAAAAGGCTGGTTCTGTTCTGGGGACAACTGTGGAACCACTGGAGGAGATAATGCAAAGAAGGATTCTCCAGAGAATCAAGAAAATTTTGGACAACCCTGAGCATTCTCTTCACAAGACTGTCCGACAACGGAAGAGTGTCTTCAGTCAGAGGCTTCTTCAGTTTCGCTGCAACACTGACCGCTACTGGAGATCTTTCCTGCCAACAGCCATTGTAACATACAATAACTCTTTGACAACTTGATTATTATTATTATTCTGAGCAACTACAGCAATCAGTTTCCCTCTGGGATTAATAACGTTGTTTTGAATTGAATTGAATTGAGGCTGCTCATTTTAAATTGGTTCCCCTTTTCTAGGAAGCAGCTGTTGTAACTGACAGCAAGTTCTCTGAAAAGTGTCACTTGAGATGAAAGTACCTAGAAGTAATAGTCACAATGCCTATGTATCATATTTATAGAAATACACACACTCAGCTGTTTTCTTTATTCTATATTTTTGAACTGAAATGCTCTGACTACCATGAAACACTTTGTTGTCATTGTTTGTTATTGAAAGTCTCATTTTGAATGTTTTTCCCTTAAAATTCTGTTTATACCCATTCTAGGCAGTAATGCTCAGAGTTTTAAGATGTCTGCCTTAACATGCACGTGAACCTTGATGACATTTATTCTTAATTCATAGAGTGTATTATGGAGTTGGCTCACCTTCTGTGGCTATAACAGCTTCATCTATTCTCGGCAGGTGTTTTATAGAAGATTTAGGACTGTGTAAAAGAGGATTTATGACCAGTCTTCCAGAAGCATGTGGGGTCAGACACTGATGTTGGGTTCAGGACTCTGCAGGTTCCTCCACACCAAACATTCTCATGTATTTATGGATCTTGCTTTGTGAACAGATAGTCACGCTGGAAGAGGACAGAGCCATCCCTTAACTACTTAACTACAGCAACTAAGGCTCATCCGCAGGAAAGAACAATAGTCCCTTCCCTAACAAACTTTATGAACCGTTTTGTTCTGATTATGTGCTGCATCTGCTGACAGTCATCTCAGAGGCATCTTCGACAATCTGATGAGATCGTTGAGTCTCGTCGGTGGAGCTCCTTGATTATTAAACCTAATATTTGTACTGGTAAAACTTTAAAGACCAAGTTCACTCGTTTTGTTTTCTTTTCCTTTTTTTTAAGTACATTTGCTGTAGTCTCTTGTATAAAAGAGTGACTTTTGAGTTGATATTAGAGATAGGGTGAGAAGCTCAGTCATGCGGGAGGGGCTTAGACTAGACCCGCTGCTTCTCCACATCGAGATGAGCCAGTTGAGGTGGATCGGGTATCTGGTTAGGATGCCTCATGGACACCTCCCTAGTGAAGATTTCTGGGCACGTCCAAACAGGAGGAAACCCAAAGAAAGACCCAGGACACGCTGTAGAGACCGTGTCTCTTGGCTGGCCAGGGAACACCTTGGGATTCCCCAGAAGAGCTGGCCCAAGTGGCTAGGGAGAGGGAAGTCTGGGCCTCTGAACTTAGGCTGCTGCCCCTGCGACCTAACTCTGGATAAGTGAATAAAATGGATGGATTATTGGGAGAACCATTTTTACAACTGAATCGGTGACTGATTGTGATGTCTCAGCTCCACTCAAGGGCGTAGGAACCGGGGTGGGGGGGGGGTGGGGGGGGGGGGGGGGGGGGGAGTGTCCCCTCCAATATTGGACAAACGCACATTTGTCCCCCCCAATTACATGGAGAAGAAAAAAATTGATTTTGAAATATTTGACTCGCAAGTTTTTATTTTTGAAAGACGCCGCAGACTTCTCACCGACACAGCCCCTCCCCTCAGGGAGTTAGACAGGCTGGCTGAGTGAAGCGGGAGTCGGAGCCGGGACGACAGCAGCTCAGCGAGTTCTTCTCATGGGCAAAAAGAGAAAGAAAGGAAATGTGAGTTGGTAATAATTTAGTCCAAGAGGATAATTGTATTTCTGGTCAAACGTTAGACTGGTTGACTAACGTAAACATCTTGCTAGGCAGCATTAAACATTAAACAGCACTACTAGTCAACAAAAAATGGCGTATTTGACACGATTTGACAATAACAGACAAAAACCATTTGACACAAAATAAATAAAAAAGTAGAATCTCCACATAAAAATGGAATTTGTAAGTGTGATTTTTGCTTGTTTGTGATATTCTCATCACATTTTATTTTTAAACCTTATTCATGTCACTTTTTCATATAAGAGACCATAGGAAGCTCAGCAGGAAAATGATGAAGAAGGTGACACTGGCAGTGCCAGACCTGCTGAGGTGCAGGTAGGTGCTACAATGAAGAGTGAGATTTTAGATGGTTGATGATGAGAGGAAGATTCGAGCATGATAACAAGTGAACACGACTAAATGATACTATAACAACCATGATTTTAATATTGCACTAGTCCTCCAACAGTATTTTTTACTCCTTATTCATGTCCACGGTTTTTATATTAGAGATCAGATGAAGTTCAGCAGGAACCAGTTGAGGGTGAGACAGGGAGAGCCAGACCAGCTGAGGGTGAGACAGGGAGGGCCAGAACGGCTTAGAGTGAGACAGGGAGAGCCAGACCAGCTGAGAGTGAGACAGGGAGAGCCAGACTTTCTGAGGGTGAGACAGGGAGAGCCAGACCAGCTGAGAGTGAGACAGGGAGAGCCAGACCAGCTGAGAGTGAGACAGGGAGAGCCACACCAGCTGAGAGTGAGACAGGGAGAGCCAGACCTGCTGAGGTGCAGGTAGGTGCTACAATGAAGAGTAAGATTTTAGATGGTTGATGATGAGAGGAAGATTTGAGCATGATAACAGTGAACACGACTAAATGATACTATAACAACCATGATTTTAATATTGCACTAGTCCTCCAACAGTATTTATACTCCTTATTCATGTCCACTGTTTTTATATTAGAGATCAGATGAAGTTCAGCAGGAACCAGCTGAGGGTGAGACAGGGAGAGCCAGACCGGCTGAGGGTGAGACAGGTAGAGCCTGCTGAGAGTGAGACACCCTGCAAATTGCATCAAGTCACTGACACTAGTCAGTGACTTTACAGCAATCCACATACTAAGCAAGCATATAGCAATGATGGCACCCTCCAAGAGGCCACCACAGCTTAGCAGAACATCACCGTAGCTTTCCTCTGGGGAGAAAAACACTTAGAGAAAAAATAAAGTTAATAGCTGAAGTAGCAGGAAATAATACAGTTAAAGAGCAGATTGTGGAAGAAAATAGTAGAGTGTGAAAAGTAGTCAGTGTATCCTCCAGCAGCGTAAGCCTATAGCAGCATAACTACAGAGATAACTCTGGATAATCTATCCTATTTAGATGGAGGCATGTTGGAGGCAGGGCAAGGGAGAGCCGTCTTTACCAACTGTACACTCCACCTCCCTCTACTCCCCCACTTGTCCAGATCTAAGCTAACATCAGATTTTAACCATAAGCCCTATCAAATAAAAATGTTTTGAGCCTATTCTTAAAAGTAGACAAGGTGTCGGCCTCACAGACTAAAGCTGGGAGCTGGTTCCACAGGAGAGGAGCCTGATAACTAAAAGATCCGCCTCCCATCCTAATTTTAGATATTCTGGGACCCACCAGTAAACCTGCAGTCTGGGAGCGAAGTGCTCAGTTAGGAACGTATGGAACAATCAGATCACTGATGTATGATGGAGCTTGATTATTAAGAGCTTTGTATGTGAGAAGAAGGAGCTTAAAATATATTCTGAGTTTAACAGGTAGCCAATGTAGGGAAGCTAAGACAGGAGAGATATGATCTCTATTTTTAATTCTCATCAGAACACTAGCTGCAGCATTTTGGACAAGCTGAAGATGTTTAACTACATTCTGTGGACTTCCTGAGAGTAATGAATTACAGTAATCCAGTCTTGATGTAATAAATGCATGAACTAGTTTTTCAGCATCACTCCTCGAAAGGATGCTTCTAATCTTAGCAATATTCCGAAGGTGGAGGAAGGAAATCCTACAAACCTGTTTAACCTGGGATTTGAATGACATGTCCTGGTCAAAAATAACACCAAGGTTCTTTAATTTGTTCTTGGAGACTAATTTAATGCCATTCAGGTCAGGTGATTGACTAAGCAATTTCCTTTTCTGGATTTCTGGTCCAAAGATGAGAACTTCCATCTTGTCTTGATTTAAAAGCAAAAAGTTTAGAGTCATCCAATTTTTTATGTCCTCAAGACAAGCCTGTAATCTACCCAACCGATTAGGTTCATCAGGGTTAATGGATAAATATAACTGAGTATTGTCAGCATAACAGTGAAGTTTACCCCATGCTGTCTAATGATTTTACCAATTGGGAGCATATATATATATATATATATATATATATATATATATATATATATATATATATATATATATATATGTTAAAAAGAATTGTTCCAAGCACTGAACCCTGTGGTACTCCACAAGTAACCCTGGAGTATGAAGAAGGTTTGTCATGTACATTTACAAAATGAAATCTGTCAGACAGGTAGGATTTAAACCAGCCTAGCGCTGTTCCTTTGATCCCTACAACATGTTCAAGTCTTTCTAAAAGAACATTGTGATCAACTGTGTCAAAGGCAGCACTGAGATCTAACAAGACTAGAACAGACACAAGATTCTTATCTGAGGCCATGAGAATATCATTTGTAACCCTCACTAATGCAGTTTCAGTGCTGTGATACTCTCTAAAACCAGACTGAAATTCCTCAAACAGAGCATTAGAGTTTAAATGCTCACATACTTGGATGGCCACTATTTTCTCCAGGACTTTGGATAAAAATGGAAGGTTAGATATTGGTCAATGATTCATTGGGTCATCTGGATCCAGAGAAGGCTTCTTAAGTGAAGGTTTGATTACAGCAACCTTAAAATCTTGTGGTACATACCCATTTACTAAGGATAGATCGATTATATCTAGAATGGGGGCAGTAACCAAAGGAAATGCATCTTTAAATAATTTGGTTGGGATTGGATCCAAAATGCAAGTGGAAGGTTTAGATGAAGCTAATGTTTTTGATAACTCTGAAAGCTCAACTGGATCAAAATGGTTCAAGCACAGATGAGGTTCTACAGTTACCTCTGATGCTGCCTCACTTACTGAGGAAGAAGAAATTGCATTAGGGAGGATGCTAAAGATTTTGTTTCTAATAGAATTGAGTTTACTTGTAAAAAAAATCCATAAAGTCATAAAGGGCTATGGGAATAGATGGTTCAGAGCTATGATTCTGTGTAAGTTTGGCAACTGTACCGAAAAGAAATTTAGGATTATTCTTATTCTCCTCAATTAGTGCTGAGAAATAAGCAGTTCTAGTTTGTCTAAGCTTATTTTTATAAAGCACAAGACTGTTTCTTCAGGATAGGTAGGCCTCCTCATAGCACGTAGAGCGCCAAGAAATTATTAGAAAATTAGAAAAATAAGTGTGAAACTCTGCATTCTGGTGCATTTAGACTGCAATTTTGGCCACTGTTTTTTCTTTTGTCTGTCTGAAAATTTATGTAGTTCCAGCTGTTGTTGTAAGTGAATTATTTCTTTTTTCATTCTGTCAGAAACAAACAGATTTTTCTGGCATTGTTGGCTGATGTAATTTAAAATATTCTGATGAGAGTCAGATCAACTCAGACTGAATATTCACAGCTTTAGTCTTCTATTAAATCTGTTTACACATCTCTACCCATATGAATAAGATAATATATCCTACATTCATACTATTAAATAAAATAAAACAGTGCTGACACATAAACAGCTTTTTAAAACATCCACGTTGGCCGGTAATCCCCTGGATCTGGCTAATGGGGAGCCTAAGTCTCTTCCCCTTCTTGCTGGCTCATGGGTCCCTGATCAAAAAAAAAAAAAAAAAAAAAAAAAACCAGAATGTTAGTGAACTGGGCTATAAAAGTAATTTTCTTGTCTTTCTGGGCTTTGCCTTATGCCCTGAGTCACATCTGTCAGGCTTTTCTAATCCTAGAGTTTCACCATCTATCAGATTTTCTATCAGAAGCTAATGCAGGAGATAGCGGTTGGAGACTATGTTCATGTTCAGCCTGCATGAAACACTCAGTGACACGTTAGAATCAGAAATGATCATTAAATGTATTATTTTCAGTGAGGTTGTCCTATATATTGGCCTGCAACAGATTTGTTAGATTTCCAAAATGTGTCCCCCCCAATATTAAACTTGTTCCTACGCCCTTGGCTCCATTGCATTCGTACGTGTGATTTTGTTGTCTTTAAGATTAATTTGTTCTAAATTAATTTGTTCTGTTACTGATGTGCAACAAAATAGTTTATAATTTTTGAACCATCATAAGCTTGTGTTTTTCTCTAGTTCTGAGTGAATTTCCCACTGGAACGTCTTTAGCAATCATCTCCACATGTATCGCCATACCCTGTCATTCTACTATTTTCTTTTTTTTCTCCACTGGGTGCATGCAGTGAGTCAAACATTTATCTTTAAACCTCCTGAGAGTCTGTACTCTCTTGCTCCTAATGTTTGTAAAGCTCACACAGAGACCTTTTTACCTGAAGGGCAGGCTATGAGGACAGACCTGGGTCCTGTAGACATTTGTGTTCCCGTTTACAAGAAAGTCAAAAATTCCTTTGTCTCATCCTTCTTTATCATCCCATATTCTGGTCATTCTAGGGATGCTTCCAGTCTCTTAAACCTTTAATGGGGTAGGGCTTCTTTAACAGTAACAGCACTTACCCACCTACTGTATTAACCACCCCTCTTCTTCCTGCTGAACAAAGAGAAGCAATGACTGAAGAATTCAGTCAAGGATGGCTTTGTTGTACACAAACCAAGTTTAAAGACGGATTTAACTCCCTCTGTTTAACTCTTATAGGTGCTCATTTAACCAGACTAATGAGCAAGGCTTGTTGCAAGATTAGAAGCAGAAAATGATTCTATTTAGCCAAACTAATAGTGACGGGGATTTAACAACAGTTTTCTGTGGCAGTCTGTTGTGCACAAATGAAAGAAATGGGCTTTTTCCAGATCCAACACATTTTCTTCCATTGGGCTTCATTACATTTCAGCCTATAAAAGAAATAAAGCAAAGGACAGGCTCAGTGACTCGCAAATAACAATCTTGAGTATTGAATGGCACTTTTTTTTAATATATTTTATTGTTAATGTGGCTGCTCTCACTACCTTGTGATGTGGTGAGGGCACTTCAGCGTTTTAGTTGGATATATTTTTGTTCGATCTCCATCAGGAGTCCATTTGAGCATGGATGTACCGTAGTTTAAAAAAAAAACATTTTTTGGAGTGGGGGTGGGGTGGGGCGACAGGTTCCTCCCACTTTTTGCAAAAGTCCTTTCTTGTCCCCTGCTCTTTTTACCCCCCAAAAAACAATATTACGCTATATTAAATAGACACTTGTTGAACACTAAGACCAAGTGGAAAGCAAGTGCTTGTTTTGAAGCCTGTTTCCCATTAGAACTGTCCATAAGCTCATCTATTGGCTGTGCTGATACTTGCCAGCGTGTGATTGGCCGTTCCAGCCACCTGTATACTTCACAGTTCTGCATTCCTGACATTGCATAAAAGGGCCTCTAGGCTGTAGTTTTATACATATTTTTTGATTACGTACTGTAATCTACGAGTGTAGCTAGTTCGACTGGGTGTCGTCAGTTGATCTCAACCTTACAGCCCACCCTCAGCTCCACCTCTCTTCCCTTTTGTGGAATTGTCTGGGCTTGACGGAACCTGTGACACGGTCAAAATGGCGGTGGTGGCCACCTCCCATTTCTCCTCAAAATCATGTTATTGGAGCCTATGGAAATGAATTGTCCAGTATATATGTCAATGGTCGGGGGATGTTTTACAAGTGGCAGGAGGGAAGCGGAGTCCTGGGCACCAGGTCTATGGTACAGTCATAAGGTCTGTCGGGTGGTAAGGAAGCTGCTTTGAGTTTACAGAACACCTCATGATAGATCTCCAGATGTGAGAGACATCTGATGGTTTGGCTTCATGCTGGCTGGCTGGGAGCAGTATAAGTAGAGCAGCAGATATGAGGCATGTGGAATGATGGAAGACCAGGAATCGAATCAGAGTTCATGCCAGTTGATCTGTAGGTTTTGTCTCTAAAACTAAAGCAGAGATCGTAGTGAGGAACAGCAGAAAAGACATGTTTATGATGGTTGCTGGAGATTAATAGTTGGAGGGGTTTTGTTCTGTAAGTTATTCATGGGAGTAGTTTGTCATCAGGTGATGTGAAATGAAAAGCAGTGTGTGAAGTGATTGTCTCAATCTTATACTGTGCAGCAATCGATGAGTGCCGAGATGTGGAAAGGGTCCTAAGTGGAGGGCAGAGTAGCAGGAGAAGCCCTGGTTGGTTGTTTCTGAGAAAACGGTCAGACAATCTCCCCGTATCTACTGCTGGACGAGACAGGAGGCGATGAAATGGCCGGAAACAGGTGATGATGTTCAGATCAAAGCTCTTTGTGGGCTGCACCAATCCCTTGGAGAACTCCTTGTTTCAGCTAAAATCTCACGAAAAAACAAATGAAAATGTCTCCTAAAGCTCAATGTAAGCTTTGTTTGGCAAATCCCCTAAAATAACAAGATTGTTGCCATTTACAGTTTTGCGGGGGTCATGTTAGAAAATCCTTTTTCTTTTGTTTAAAAAATGATTCTATTTTGACTTCATGCCTGGCTGAATGAAAAATGAAAAATGAGCTATTTCTGTTGCCCAAATGCAATTAGTTACTGTATGTTTGTAGCTGAGATCAGCAAGCTGAATGTACCAAACCAATGTGCCATGATGATTAATTTGCTTCAGGGCTAGCTGTACATTAGTTTTTATTTGCTCATTGTGAAGTGTTCAGCATGTTTTGCTCACTGTACCTTTTCAGAAGAGTGTATGCAAAGGAACTTACATTTATCTTTTTGGTCTGTATTATGGATGCACGTGTCTGTTAAAGATATTAATCACATTGCACATGTTTTTAAAACACCAGAAGTAAGTACAGACTGCACTTAAAGTCCCATTCCGCAACTTTTACACCTTAAAAAATGTTAAATGCAAGGGTAAAATAGTGTGTCTTTAATCTAGACTTAAAAACCTCTAAGGAGGATGCCTGTCGAACTGTGACTGGGAGTTCATTCCACAGTTTAGGACCACCAACAGTTTGTTCCACAAAGACAAACAAGAATCTGCTTCTAGACCTGCAGAAAGAGAGAGAAAAGGGGACACACAATACAACAGGAGCAAAATATCACTGTATCAACCTAATGAGGAAATATAAAATCAACATTTTTTTACTGAACAATCACACAATAATAAATCACAGTGCATTTAGTGCCAACCGCAGCCTTAAGACACGTAATGAAAATGCCCAAGTCCATACTTATGAGAGCACCATGAGAGCACCTGTGTGTGTACACACGCTTGTATATGTAATGGTATGGTTTTAAGTTTGGTGGCATATACTATAGAGATCCGGACCCCACGTGACTCTCAGTTAGTAGACGCCATATTGGCAGGAAAAAAAGGGTAAACAAACACGGATCGTAAACATGAACATGAACGGGATCGGCTTGGATTTTACTTCGTCTGAGTTTACTTCACACTTTAAAACCGAAGAAATCGTTTTATATAGTCAGAAATTAAATAGTTTAAACATCTCCGACCCTTACCGTGCCCATGGGATACTTTTTAAAAATGCCAGAAGCTGTCGGAGCGGACTTCTTACCGGACCTGGCTGGGGAACCCCTTGGGATTTCCCCGGAGGAGCTGGCCCAAGTGGCTGAGGAGAGGGAAGTCTGGGTCTCTCGACGCTACTGCCCCTATAACCCGACTCCGGATAAGTGGATGAAAATGGATGGACAAATAACAGATTTACACGTAAGTAGTTTAAATGGAGTGCTGTGCTGTTTGAATGTATAAACTGAACGCCAAGAGAAATCACTAGTCAGATTTTTTTCCGTGAATAAAATAAATATGTCAGGCAGGAGCGTCTCAGGATCTGTCTGAGATTTGTTTCGGTGACACAGATAATAGCAATCCAAAGTGCTTTTTATGTGTGATCTGACAATTGATCAACCATTGCTTAAAAATTAAATGCAGCTTAGCCGGTTAATTGCTGTGATCATAAAACACGGAAACGGCAGCACGCAGAAATCACAAGGCAATGTTTTACATGATGTTTACTTGCTGCTATGAGTAATGAGACAGAAAAAGCCACGCCAAAATAAGTTTAGGAAGCCCACTAAGAATCGTAATGAAAGCATTTAAAATAAATACCATACACAGTTGAGGACCTGATATGAAGTGGTCACTGCATAAGCGAAAACCTTTACTCTCGGGATCCCAGTTTCATTTTAGCCCAGTCTCTAGTGCGGTTTATTACAATGATCCAAAGTTTGCCGCGTTCCGGATCTTGGGGAATCCTGTAGATGGCTCATCCCCTATGTCGTCCGCGTCTGTTCTGCATCCTGGGGCACAACAGGAATCTACCAAATTTCCCGTTTGATTGAGTTTTCTGACAATAACAAATAGTCCAGCTGCGGGCTTCTGCATGCCAACATGGCGCAGTTTCAATTTGGACTGTTGCATGCCGGGAGAAGTGACGTCAACTCCTGGAGCTCTATAATCTATTATGTTCATTTTCGGAGCTGTGATAGTGTTATGGGGTCCCACGTTTGGTTACCGCACTATACAGTGTTTGACCAGCAGTCCGTTGCTAGAAGTGCGGACTGCATGTTGATTTATGTTAGTATCACATAGACGTAGACCACATAGACATGAATACGTAATTCCCCCATTAGGAGCTGGATAGTGTAACAGCATCGCCGCCATATTGGATGGGTCTCACTCTCCAAAGCAGTGACTGAAGAAAAGTCCAAAGTCAATGCAGAGTGAGCAACTTGTGACAGATTTGATGAAAACGCTTGATAAAATGTGTTTTTTAGTTGGGTAGCACCTTCCTCAGTAGAAATGACAAATGGCAAATGGAAACCAATCTAAAATGGCAGCCAGCCACTACTGCAGCACCAGTCCACGGAGCGTCTACGTATGTATGTCTGTGGTAGACCCGCAGTTTAGAGACTTGAGCAATGGCAGATCCACCAAAGAAAGCTAGAAATCCCTTATCAGAGGGATCTAGGAAAAGAAAAAGAGCAAAGACCAGATTTAATATTGGACCGGCTTTTCATCACTGGAGAGCTCTTCTTGAAAGAATGGTGTACTACGGACTCTGACCTAGCCATGCTGCTAATGGATATGTAAGTAATAAATTATTTCACCAGGGTTATGGTGTTTGGTCGGGCATAAAGTTGTTATACAGTCCTGATAAAACTTTATAAAATGCTGAAAGTCCACCTAATGTGTTTGTTTTGGCATGCGAGTTGGGAAACAGCCAGTAAACATGCCTCTTATGCGTGACAGAGAGATTTGATTTTATGACAGTGACGTTACGCAGCAAGTCTTGAGAGGGCGGCAGAGTGCATATATCTGCAAAGTTCAAGAGTGTTTTTGGCAAGCCGAATGAGCATTTATTCTGATATCCGGACATCAGGCAGAATTGTCATGAACATGTTAGCCATTTCTGTCCACTAGTTAACTAGTGAGCCATGTTTGTGTCAACTAGTTAACTAGTGAAGCCAAAATGTGTTCACTAGTTAACTAGTACCTATTTCTGTCTCCCACTAGTTAACTAGGGTGCACATTTTGACCCCCACTAGTTAACTAGTGAGACACAAATACCTTCAGCTAGCTGACTGGTATGCATTTTGACCTTAACTAGTTAACTAGTAAGACATTTTTGTGTCAACTAGTTGACTAGTGGAGCCTAAATGTGTTTACTAGTAAAGTAGTGTGCATTTCTGCTGTCACTAGTTAATTCGGCTTGCCATGCCACTTTAATATACAAAAAAAAAAAACTACTGCAGCTTGATTGGTGCAGATCAATCAATTTTCTTTAAGAATTAGATAATAAAGTCAGATAACCTGGTGGTGGTTTCCCATCAAGAGAAATTCATTATAGATTAAATGGCCATGAAGATAAAACATCTACTAATACTTTTACAGTTTTCTCAACATTTACTGTATCTCACAACTCCGAGACACTTTGATGCTCAAGGATTGAAGTGGAACCTTTCAATCTGTGTTTTAGTCGTTTTTATGCATGAAACCAAAACAAAGCATCTAGTCGCATCTTTTCTCTGCGTTAAAATAAAAGAAAAGCAACAGCAAGGGTTCAAATCAAACTCAGAAGCTTTTTGAGTACAAGGACACATTTTGCATTTATTTATTGAACATTATGTTGCATAAATCTGAATGATTTTACATGCAAATGTATGCACATAATGGATGAAAGTAAAATTGGTTGCATGCTGTTGAAGTAGAAGTTTTTTTGAACTTCTTCCACCAACTAAAATCATTTTCTGCTGTCTTTAAGAAAAAGAAAGACTCCAGAAACTTCTTATTTTGCCAAATTTTGTGGTGCAGCTGATTTTATGGGGATGAAAAGACACTTACATTACTGACCCCAGTTCCATGGGCTGGTTGTTAGAAGCACTGGTGCAGCTTCCCACCTCCAAACACAAGTCAGCAACAGAAGTAAAGAGCACCTTATGCATACTATTATATAAGAAATCTCTTAGATCCTGTTTAAATCCTGGCATTTCTTTAACCTGCAGGTTAAGCTCTTGCATGCATTGAAGTGGCACAAACTTGGAAAACTCTCTGCCACAAAGCAAAAAGGTAAACTACAGAATTTGTTTCAAAGTGCTCGTACTAGTTTATAAATCACTCAATGGCATGGGGTCAAATACATGTCTTTCCTGTATATACGCCCAGCAAGGCTCTAAGATCCTTAGGAAGCAGTCAGCTGGTAAAACCCCAGGTCAGAACCAAACAGGGTGAAGCAGCTTTTAGCTACTATGCTGCACAAAGATGGATTCAACTTCCTTATAACCTCAAACATGCCCCAACTCTGGTAACTTTTAAATCAAAATTAAAAACCTTCATGTAATCATCAGCCTTTGAATGACTTTTCCTTCTGCTCTCTACTGCTCACCCTTTACCTTTGTAATTTTTCTGATTCTTAAATCTGCAATTTATTTGTGTATTTATTCACCCATCTATTATCTGTGCCTGCTTGTTCACGGAGTGTCACAGTGGTGCCTGTCTCCCGCAGTCTTCAGGCAAGGAGGCAGGGTACACCCTGAACAGGTTGTCTGTCCATCGCAGGGCAACACAGAGACACACAGGACAAACAAATAAGCACGCACACACTCACACCTAAGGAAAACTTAGAGAAACCCAAATAACCTAAAAGCCATATTGTTTGAACTGTGAGAAAAAGCTGGAGTACCTGAAGAGAACTCACACGTGCACAGGGAGAACATGCAAACTCCACGCAGAAACACCTCAGGCCGGGAATCAAACCCAGGACTTTTTTTGCTGCACAGCAACAGTGCTAACAACTGCACCACTGTACAGTCCATTGTGTTGTGTGTAATTAGATGTAAATGTATGTGTGTTTTTTAATTGTGCTGTCACGTTATTTTAAAGTTCATGCTATTCTCGCTTTTGGAAAGCACATTCAATTGCCTCTGTGTATGAAATGTGCTCTACATATAAAGCTAAATGTACCAACCAAAGACAATGTTGAGAGTGGTGTGTTGAAAAACTTACTTTCACTTTTACTATCTAACTAAAGTTAGCAGAAATGACATCAGCTTGCTGTCTGTCTCTTCCTCCCAAAGTTTGAAGGTGAGCATTTTTGCACCAGTTGTGCAAAAAAAAAAGACGCATGTTAGAACGCTTCATGGATCTGACTTTTGGTCCTTCTAAAGAAATGTAGATGGATTGTTTTTATTCACTTTAATGTGTTTGGTTTGTTGTCTGAGTGTGTAGAATTGAGACTCTCTTTAGGGAGCCAAAAGCCTGGGGCACACCGGGGACAGACGCCGCGGAAACATCGCAGATTTGAGATGTCAAGTGGTCACAGGACGGGCTGCGCTTCTTGGAAAGTCGTGATAGTCTCAACATCACGCAGGACTTGAAAACAGGAAGCGGGAAGTGACTCTATTGTTTATACGTGATCAGACTTTCCGTCAAGTTTTGTGAGACTAATTCATTAAAAAGTTTAAGTATGCTACTTAGTAGAATATTTTAAGCTCAATAGTACTTTAAAGTTATCAAAACTGCGGTTGGTTGTGTGTCTTAAAGCCATTCCGCGTCGTAACGTCTGTTGTAAAGTACCCCACAATGTTGTAAACAGAGGCGCCGCGGCTCTTGAAATAGAACTGGCGCCTTTCTTCAGCTCCTCGGCATGGAGCTTCTGGGACGTGACGCTCCCAGTGTAGCCTCTCTCATTACCTGTAATGGCTTCTACCTAAAATGATGGCACAGTGCTGTGCGTTCGTCTCCGGTGTGCCCTAGGCTTAAGTCTCCCCCTCTTTCAGTCGGCTCATGGTTCCCCTAACTGAAAAAAAAATGAGTAAGCAATAAAATTTATTTTCTGGCCCGATTTGCCTCACCCCCTGAATCACACATATGTTGCACTTTAATTTAAATGATGAATAATTATGTGTGTTTCTACTAAGTTTGTCACATACTTTGAGATTTATTTCTTGTATTTTCCTTGTTTTGTTTGATGACGTAAATTAGGTGAGACAAGAAGTCCTTTTCGTCTTTCCACTCAAAATTTAAAGTGACTTTTGTCACCTATGAAAAAGAAACCCTTTGTTGGCATCAAAAATGTGTTTTTAAAATTCACAGACATCGTACAGCATGTCAAATCCATAGCTTCCGTGCTTGACTTCTCATCTAAGCCAATCTAATTTGTGGAGTTTGATGTTTTCTGGATGCGTAGTGCGTGAAAAGTAGACTTGAAACATAAGCAACGCATCCCTGTGCGTCCAAAACACGGCACTTTGTGGCTGATGGAAAAGCACCCGTCCACTATAACGGCAGCTAATTGTCATGAAGTACATTTTGTGGCCGATCCGCAACACTTAGGCATCTGGTGGAAAGAA
Source organism: Nothobranchius furzeri (assembly GCF_043380555.1). NCBI lineage: Eukaryota > Metazoa > Chordata > Actinopteri > Cyprinodontiformes > Nothobranchiidae > Nothobranchius > Nothobranchius furzeri. The sequence goes on along the minus strand of NC_091753.1, from coordinate 36,868,713 downwards.
GATGTTAGGCTCCTCTTGATTGGGAAAAATTATGCCTTTAATGTCTATTCTCAGTGGAGTGAAAGCAGCTGTGTTTCTACTCCTGAAATCCAGCAAATGCAGCTTAGTTTTACATTAAAGTGAAGATGAAAGGAAAGGGCGGGATTCTACTTTTCATCTCAGAGTATCATAATGAACGCATGTAAATCTGAAGAGATCATTTCAAACAGTAAAAACTGCAAACAAAATGAAATGGCGAGTGATGTATTCTTTAACATGTCTCACAAGAGTTCTTCAAAATGTGATGAGTTGCTTTCAACATGAGCAGGTCTGCGTTTTAGTGGGAACCCTGTGTGTTCACATCAATATAAGAACATATTTTTTTCCCCAATTGGGTAGACATGAAAGCAGATCAAGCCTGGAATGGTCAATAAAACTGTGCAAGGTCAACACAGCAGCTTGACTGAATTCAACTTACTTGATGAACGAAAAAGAAAAAGAAGCAAAGAACACTTATAGAAAGCGTAATTTTCTTAAGTAAAAGCAATTTAAAACAAACCCCTCTGGCTGAATATTTTTGCATAATGTTTCTTTATGTGACATCTAAAGAACGTGAGACTGTCGGTTTTACATTTTTACCTGGAAAGAGTCAAAGCAATGACCGTGTGCAGATTGAAATGGCCTTCAGTTTGCATTACACAAGAAACAAGGGAACAAAATTAAATCTGCTTTGACTGTTTATTTGTCGGTTTGTTGCATCTTTCTGTCGACACAGCTGGACAGATTATTATTCCCTAAAAGGGACTCTGCTTTTATTGATAACCATGTGATGTGACAGTGTGCCTATTTCTTCCCCCTTTGTGAGCCCATTTAAACCTGCAGAAAGGTTAAGGCTTTTTGGTATACCTGAGATTTTAATGGTTGCTGTACATTTTGATCAAGATGAGGTGCATAAATAAAACATGCTTAAAGGCGATTGACTGAAAAAACATTTGATTATTATATCTGATTTAAATCTTTCATTCTGAGATTTTCATGCAGTCTGAACATGAAAACAGTCTCCTTGTCACGCTGCGAGCAGGAGGGTTGGACCCAAGGTGCAGAATACCCAAAACGTCTCGAGGCAGGAGTGATTTGAGAAAATAAATTCCTTTATTTAAAGGAGGATGGGTAAAAATCCAAGGGTGCAAAACCAATCTAATCTCAAACACTGACAAAAAAAAAAAAAAAACAAAGCAGTAGCTCACACACGAGCACAATCCTGGGGAAACTAGAGAAGGACAGAACAACGCTGATACAGAAAATGGACCGACAAACACTGAGAGACAAGACAGGGTTTATACACAGAGGGAAGCAATTAGGTAAACAGGTAGCAGGTGTGTGGGGAGTGTAATCTGAAGGGATCAGGAGAGACTAATTAACTAAATGGGGAAGGAACACATTGTATTAAAGGAAGAAACTGGCTGGATAATCTAACTATACAGAGAACCAAAGATAAGAGAACTAATAAACCTGAAACTCCACACCAGAACAAACTCTAAATCTATGGGGATACTAAACTAAATGGGATGGGATAACTAAGTGTAAAGTGACTAGGGGGAAACATGAGGGGAACCAGGAGGGAGCTGGGGGACTACAAGGACACAGAACATGACACTCCTACACCTATCTCCTGCTTTAGCTACTGATAGAAAATAGATGGTGAACGCTAGGATTTGAATATGCTCACATATCTATGTCACACTATGAATTTGCATTCATGGCCCTGCCCATCTTGGCTTGTGCCTGCCCACAAGAAGGCTTTAAACATATATTCTGCAGCAAGGAAAGAGAGTGAAGAGTGTCTTTGTGCTAGTGACTTTGCAACATGGCTGAACGCATTCTGTTAGTGAGAAAAGTAACGAGCAGTCCTGCTATTTTCAGCCCACCTCTGCACCAGCTACCTTCTGCATCTCAGAACAGAAGCATCATAGTTTTTTAAATGACTCATGAGACACTTATTTACACTAGATAACACAACAAATGGAAAAAAAGAGGTTTGTTCCTTTTTGTTTATCAGCATATTTTGTGTGAACATCTGTTATGTGTCTGTTTATCTGTTTGTGCAATCACTTTTTGAATTTTAAACGAAAGTATAATCGGGGATTTTTGGTCCCATTTTAAAAGAAACACAATATAAATGGGTACTAAGGCATTTTAAATATTAAGACATATAAAATTAAATAAAGAAAATAATAATACATATTTGTTTTGATTAAATTACAACAGCTGAACACAATCTAACTAACTATATATTAAAAACTTGATTAAAATGTAGACTCAATTAAGAAGCTCCGTAGATGTTAATTTTGAAATAAATTGCTGTATGTAATTTCCATACATTCATGAATTACAAAAATACTGACCTTTCACCATGTTTTTAAAATGTTTTTGCAGCCATAATAACATTCTTTCTCTTAAAACTATTCAGAATAGCTTGAAACAAAACTCGAGGCTGTAGAAGAAGAAGGTGGTTTATCCGAGTGCCTAAACCAAGGTTTCTCTTGGTCGTGACAGAGTGCTGATTCAGGTGGCGAGTTGTAGGCTAACAGATAAGTGTTGTTCAAGTGGTACCTGAGGCAGGTTTGTGAACATCATTTTCAATTTTCAAGAAACTCCTGAAGACCCTGCTCTTCAGAGAGCATCTTCTAAACTAGCTCCCTCCCTGCACCCATCCCCCCTCTCTACTGTCCATTCCTTGTTCCCTCCTCTCCATGATTGATGCCAAGTTGTTGTTGTTATTGTTGTTGTTAGCCTCAATGGCAACATGCTGATTATCACTTGTAAGTCGCTTTGGACAAAAGCGTCTGCTAAATACATAAACATAAACATGTTGCAGACAGTTAGGCAGGCAGATGAGTGGCAGAGGATCTAAAGCACAAAGGGAAACACGGTGAGTAAAAGGCATTTAGAAAAACTCTGCTATAGCACAGGATGGCACAGGATCTCCACAGGGCTGTGTACTTTCTCCTCTGCTCTTCTCCCTGTACACAAACTGCTGCACCTCGAGCCATGACTCCGTTAAACTGATCAAGTTTGCGGACGACACCACCCTCATCGGGCTCATCTCTGACGGTGACGAGTCTGCCTACAGGAGGGAGGTGGAACAGCTGGTGTACTGGTGCAGCAGCAACAACCTGGAGCTCAATGCTCATAAGACAGTGGAGATGATTGTGGTCTTCAGGAAAGTCACAGCCCCATCTCTCCCCCTCGTCATGACAGGCACCCCCGTCACCACTGTGGACTCCTTCCGCTTCCTCGGAACCACCATCACACATGACCTTAGGTGGGAGCCATCCATCAGCTCCCTGATCAAAAAGGCCCAGCAGAGGATGTACTTTCTGTGGCAGTTGAAAAAGGCCAAGCTGCCGACCCAGATGATGGTGCAGTTTTACACGGCCATCAATGAGTCCATCCTCACCTCCTCCATCACTGTGTAGTACGCTGGAGCCACAGTGAGGGACAAACATAGACTGCAGCGCATTGTGCGCTCTGCTGAGAAGGTGATTGGCTGCAGCCTTCCATCTCTCCAGGACCTGTACGTCTCCAGAACTCGGGGGCGTGCAGGTTGGATAGCAGCTGACCCTTCTCACCCGGGTCACAGACTTTTTGAGCCGCTTCCCTCAGGCAGGAGGTTACGGTCCATCCGGACCAGAACCTCCCGCCATAAGAACAGCTTCTTTCCATCTGCCGTTAGACTTGTGAATAGATTATAAACACACAACCATGCTCGTCTTCTGTACTCGACACAATGGCACGTTATCGGCCATGTTACCGTTACCTGCCTTTTTTTATAGCTGAAAGTTTTATGCTAGTTTTACTATATTTTATTCTATTTTATTCTATTTTTAATCTTATTATTCATGTTATATGTAGCACATTAGTACCGAAGCAAGTTCCTAGTTTGTGAATTGTTTGTTCACTAACAATGGCAATAAACCTATTCTGATTCTGATTCTGAAAATCTGTGGCTGCCCTGAGAGTTACCTGCCCGGCAAGAGTTGAGTGTATTCTCTTAGAGATGTTCAGTGGTGGAATTGTCACCAAGCTTATTAAAAACTCCGTCACATGGAAGAATGGGTCATAAATCCACTACTTCTCTATGTTTTAATCAGAACATTGGCTTGAAAACATTAGATTTACTAAAAATTCAACTTCAGGCATGTAATTAAACTGATACAGCACAGAAAGGTGTGGTGCACAGGTCCTACTTTGTTATTTTGCATTCTGGTAAGCCAAGTTCAAAAGCCATCCACAACTTCGAGCATCATCTAAAGTGGCGCTCCCTAAAGATTTACATGAGGCATTTGTTGCTCACATTAGGTTCAGATAGATGTAATAAATATCTTTTCTGTTTTTAAGTCACCTTCAGGAGAAAGTAGAGCAATCAGAAAAAAAACACAACATGATTAGGATTTCCTGCCTCTTTGTTGGTTTCAGGATTTAAAAATTGTCATGGATGTAAAAAAGAATCTCTTAAAGTCCAAAATAAAGCTCAGTCTGCATTTTATGTTGCAATCCCAGGTTGTAAGATGTTAGTCCTTGAGGGCCTGCTTTCCTACAATTGAGGTGTTCGTCTGCTCGGAAGCAACTATTGGACCATCTAGTTGTTTGACTTATGGGACTGCCACACTTCCCTTGGTCCTCCTTTCATTACGCACTCACTTATTTAGCAACTGAACACCACTGGTGTGAGAGGTTCTCTGCTCAACAACAGCAGAGAAGGAGATACAGCTTGATGCTACCACTTCAACTTTAGGACAAACTACTAGAGTCCATAAAGAAAAACACCATTTGAATTCAACATTGACTGGTGTTTAGCCCTATCTCGTTTCCTCTGGCATTGCAGGTCTCTGGTTGTGGTTTAAGCGTAACTAGGAAAGATACTTGAGGGAAGGGGTCAGTGTTCCACGACCATCTTTGGGGTGAAAACCTATCCTGGCCTAGCAGTTTTAACAATCTGAATCAGGCGTACCGAAGCTGGGAAATATCAACAACGTGCCGGATATTTGCCTTCGAGGATCAAAACTCTCTACTAACCCTAACCCTAAGCGCCTACTTAAGGTTCTACAACCCCCGAAGGTGCATCACAACACAATCAGTCATTCACACACATTCACACACTGGTGAGGATGAGCTATGATGTAGCTACAGCTGCTCTGGGGTGCTCTGACAGAGGCGAGGCTGCCGAACACTGGCGCCACCGGTCCCTCCGACCACCACCAGCAGGCAAGGTGGGTTAACTGTCTTGCCCAAGCACACAACAGCAGAATTATCTGGTCGGAGCAGGGATCGAACCTGCAACTTTCCAAATACTGGACTCTACCTCCGGAGCTACTGCTATCCCAAGTAAACCACAGCTGCACCGTGAATTTGTCAATACCTCAATTTAAAGAGTTACATCTTTTTTTTGTTCATTTCAGTTGCAGACACGTGTATAGTACCAGTGGTTTATCCCTGTGTTTTATAAAGTATCTAAATGGTGCTTTGAACTCTTTAATTGTACACTTTTGAAGGATTATTCAACTGTGGATACAAAGGAAGTCATTTTTTTCTCCCACCCCCTCCCCCACGGGTCTGCTCTCACTTTCTAATCCCATCTTCTCTTCGTCTCCTTTCTGATTGAACAGCTTTTCCCTTTCTTCTTTTCACGATGACTTTCCCATACTCTTCCCTTTTTCCTGCAGTCCTCACCTCCCCCATCCCCAGTCCTCCCCATCTCTCTTTCCTCCCCAATATCTTCCGTCCTCAACTTGTCCTCATCGCTTCCTTCCTCTTTCTGTGTTTTTGATCCTTTAACAGTTTCTCCTGTTATCTGTGCTGCAGCCTTCAGTCTTTTTCTATTCATCCTTTCTTCATGACTCTCTTTCTGCTCGCATCGCTCCTTGTTGCACTGAGATATTCATCTTCTTTCACTTCTCTTCAGCACTTTTTTAAATTCTAGAGACATTTTCTTACAACTGAACCTGCATTAGGGTTCAACACAACTCTATGCTAATGGTCCTTTTTTTCTAAGGTTTAGAAAAATATTTCTCACCAGAAATATTTTTCAATCTCGTTGAAAATTGAAGTATATGGACATCTTTATGTCCTGTTTTGTGAATGTCAGCCTTACCTTTCCTCTGTCTATTAGTGACTTACCTGTTGTGATCTGATTCGCCGTTTGGTAGCCAACCGATATCCAGATCAGAGGAGCAACAAAACCTTATTGAAGCACCGCTGCGCTGCTCGTGCTTTCTTTTTTCTAACTTTGCTTAGTGTTTAACATCCCCCACACCCCCATCCAACCTCCCTCTCCCAGCCAGCACACACACACACACACACACACACACACACACACACACACACACACACACACACACACATGCACAAACTCTGATTGCAACCTGACGGAGCGTTAAATTACAGCCTCACCAACACTGCTGCGAGGGAATCGCTGTGTGCTCTGCTTGCCCTCTCTTATCCTCTCACTAACCCTCTGTTTTTTCTTTTCTTACTCTTCTCCATCTTTACTAATCTTTTTCTCCACTTTGAGACCTGCTCTTCTCTCACCTGTTGTCTTTCACTCTACAATTACACTTGGTAAGGTGTTTGTGTTTTCATCTTTGCGTGTCTTGTAATTTCCCTTGTTTGACTTTGACCAACCTGCCCACTTGTCCTTTGTCAACATCTTTTGTCATTGTTTTTAATCTCTCTCTTGTTTGCTGATAATTTTATTATGTGAAGTTAACCAACTAGACCCACAGCCCTTCCCTATTGTTCCCCACACCACCTCACCTCTTTTGTTTCTGCTTTCTTCCTGCCCATCTTCTTCATTTCCCTAATTCCCCCATTGGTCTCTCTCTTGTGTCTCCCACCATCATTTTCCTCTCCATCTTTTCCCATCTCTCCCCAACACTCATTAACATTTGTGCGTCTGTGTCAGGTTTCATCCTGTCAGTAAAAAGGTCAGCAGCAGGGATTTCCCTGGGCATCGCACCACCAGCCTTATGCTGCATATTAACAATAGTGCCACAAGTCTTAGCCTTAAAGCCACCAGCCTGCATGTTAAACTGCTAACTAGACCCAAGCTCAAACATCAAAAACCTTCTACAGTGTAGGTGATACAGGCTGTAGACGTTGTCATTGGCTGGCTGCTATATAGCAGAGTTTAACGGCAACAGCTTCTTTCTGCATATTGAAAAGGTTAGCTGCCATGGTAAGCAGGTTAGCCACGTACAAGACAGGGATCAGGAAGGTCAGACATTTGTGACTTAGCTGCTCACATGCAAACTATTTTAAGGAAATCAAATCAAACAGATAAACAGTGTAGGGGAAAGATAATGTAGCATGGAATGATTCACTTGTCATGGCAGATGCTCATGCGCAGCTTAAAATATGAAATTATTCTTGCACCTTGAAACAGTCTGATTTAGAGTCATATTGGTGTTTCAGTATATGTTGTGAAGATTCTTGGCTGAACTCCACTAATGCTTCATGGCTTTACTTTCCAGCCTAATGATGTTTTGGTGTCTGAGTGTATCATGTGATGTGTCTACAATTAGATAAGAGACTCATTAGAGATGTTGTTTAATGTAGTCTGAAAACTCAGAAAAAGCAGAAAGGGTCTATTTATTGCAATTGTCATGGTGAGGCCAAATAGCGAAGTGATGAAAATGTGTAAGGACTTTAATCTTCACAAAAGGAGAACAGGATTATCAGTGTGTGTGTGTGGGGGGGGGGGGGGGGGGACTTTCCAGGGTGATGTGGGTGTGTTTGGAGGACTTGGTCAGAGGCCAAGCACAGGCATTCTGAACCATCTTTAAAGAGTTCAGGGATCCAGGTTTTACTTAGATAAGTGAAAAGCACATTTCAGAACTCCAAGTGTGATGAGGTGAAGGTGTGGATAACAATTTCAAGTTCAGAGAGTCAGAATGGGACTCAGCTTAGCAATGTTCCTGAGATGGAAGAAGGAAGAGCGAACAAGAGAACTGACATGAGAATCCAGGGCGAGAGATGGGTCAAAGGTCACACCAATATTCTTGACAGAGAGTTTGGTGTGAGAAACAAGCTGTTTAAGAGTCTCTGACTTTGGGAACCAGCTTCTCTGGGGCACAGAGGAGGATCTCAGTCTTATTTTCATTCAACTGTGGAAAGTTCCCAGCCATCCAGGATTTAATAGAGTCTAAGCAGGAGTGTAACAGCTGCAGCTTAGACATATAATGGGGCTTGAAGGAGACATACAGTTGGATGTCATCTGCGTAAAGTTGGCATGAGATTCCTTTAAAGGAGCTCAGGAAATGCTGGAGAGGAAGCAAATAAGAGGAAAAGTAGAGGCCCCAGCACAGAACCTTGTGGGACACCATGGGTGAGGCAGGTTGTGAAGGACCAAAACTAGAAGATGGCCACAGAGAAGGAGCACTCAGACTGATGAGGAGAACCACGCCGAAGAGCTGTTTCAGTAGAATGAGCTCTACAAAAACCTGACTGGAAACTGTCATAGATGTTAAGTTCATCAAGAGCAGCTGTTAGTTGTTTAGCCACAACCTTTTCCAAGATCTTGGAGATGAACGGAAGTTTAGAGATGGGTCTGAAGCTGCTATGAAGAGAGGGGTCGAGACTCAGTTTTTTTAAGAAGCAGGTGGATTACAGCGTTTTTAAAGTAAGCAGGAACCTGACCAGAAACCAGAGAAGCATTAATTATAGAGAGCACCCTGGGTCAGATGGACTGAAAAGCATTTTTAAACAAATATGAGGGTAAGATATCAAGGGTCCATGCAGAGGTCTTCATAGAGTTAACTAGTTTGGTTAGCTCAGGTGAAGAAACAGGAGCTAAACTAACTGGAAGGAACTACTTGCACTTGTGCAGCACAGTATTAGTGAATGTTCTCAGCAGTGTCTGGTTGACTTAAACATGTAATGAGGTCAATATTATTCAAGGGCCTATTAAAAATAATGGTAAATACATAAGTAAAAATATATCATAGCCAAACCAACAAATCTCGACATTACTATAGTTGTTTTTTAATGTGACTCTAGAAACAAATAAAGAACTGAATGTCTACACTGTAAATATATAATGAGAAGCACTGGATGGCCAAATGATGTTCAAACAATTTGGACATCAGCTGCCTTTGCTTTTTAACTATGTGCCACACAGCAGGATATTTTCTGCTGGACATGTGCTCTCACAGCTGGAAATTAAACCAAGAAGGTCTCAGCTAGCATGTGTCTCACTGCACCCGGGCAGAACACGATGCACAGAGTATACAGAGTCCCCCTTTTCCTCCAAATTCATGAAAATTAGCTGATTAAACAATTTTAAATTTCTGTCAGGTGCACTAGGTAAACACCTGATTTAACTGGCTGCACATACATTCCTCTCTCTGGAGAATCAAAAGTTGACTTCGTAACACTTTAATATGAGTTATTGCAATTTGTTGATATAGTCAAGCTGCCACAGCCTTTTGACCAAACTGTTCTTTTCCAGTTTGACTTGTAACAGATTTGGAAAGAAGCTGGTAGGCAAAGGGATGAGTCACAGAGGTTCTGAGGCAAAAAAAAAAGAAACAGAGTGAGTACAAGGCATGGGAAAAATGAATTTAAAAAATGGTATATTAGTTTCAATGTGAAGCCGAGTGTCTTGCCCAAAGGGGACTTGGTTGAGCTGAAGATCCAACTGATAACTTCACAGCTGGAGGACATCTGCTGCACCTTCTGGTCACCCAACAATAATATTCCTTTTTCTGACACACACACACACACACACACACACACACACACACACACACACACACACACACACACACACACACACACACACACACTTATTCATGACAGAATTCATTTCTGTTCCCTGGGGAACATTTTGGAGTTATGTAACTCAAAGGACTGCTGTGGGTTTGAATGGAGATGTCTTTCCTTTTTCTTTGAAAAAGTTTAAACTCTGATCTGAAATGCTTCTTCACTTCTAAATAACTGATGGGGATTTTCAGGGTGATAAGATGTACTAAGGACGGCCACACTTAGAGCGATGTTAAATATTTACGTGTTTCAAGGGACACTTGTTTTCCCTAGAGCTAATTGGGCATTGAAGGAAGTTATTTTGGTAACCGAAATGATCTTCATCTCTCTTTTTGAAACAAGCACTGACGTTGGCTGAAAATTGATAAAAACAGGTTTTTTTTTGCTATAAAAATTATTATTTATGACTAAATGAACCAAAATGACAACATAATTATTTTCTTGAATTCCTCATTTAAAAGGACATTTTGCAACATTTCATAATTTTAAATCCTTTTCTTGAGCCAGTATGTGCTACAATGACCCTTTACAGGTTTAACGAAAGACCACCCAGCCCCTATCGCCCCCTTTGGCCAGAATATTCTATTTGCATTTTCAGCCTGGCAGGCTCTCTGTTGGGACTTAAAATTTGAGCTGACAAACCTGCTTCCAGCACATTTCCTGCATATTTTAGATCATGAACACAGCTGATTTGTTTAAGTTAGTGATAAATCACTCCTCTCGACACCGAGGAAGGCTGGGGAGACATTTTGACTGTTAGATTAAGGAATTAAAAAGACCAACACACAGCGAGGAGATAGGTTTTGCTTTCGGCTCTACAAACATACATCAGGGGGTGCAAGACAAAATTGCCTAGTTCCCCTTAAAAGTCTCAAAAAATGTACTCATTCATCTACAAGCACAATAATACATACTTAAAACAATGAAGTCATCAACACTACAAACGTCCAAGGTGATTTCAGTGATGCAAATGTCTTCACTGATGGAGTTTTTGAATATTAATAGTCAGATGTTGGACTTGGTGGACATTGCCTTGTCTCACAGCAGGTAATGTTTCAAGCTCAGTCTTCCTGCAGAGATATGTCCCTCTACCAGCTATGTCACCAAAAACCTAATTTGACACAACATCTGCTGCACATAGACACCATCATTTTGTGCATCTCAGAGTCTTGTTTTGAACATAATTATCCTGCCGTTTTTGCAGATCTGTTTAAGCTGGAGAGAGTTTGAGGTTGTATTTATCAAAGCTATTGGTCCCAAAAGCAGTAATCAGTCCAGCTTTACGGAACCACAAATGCTCCATCTTTTGCTCTCAATTTGTGCAGCTCAATCCTCCTTGGTGAGGAGGAGGAAATGTGTTGCAGGATTTCCTCGCAGTGCTACGAGGGCTTGCAGGATCAAGAAATGACAAAAAGAAGCAAAGTCGCACAGGTGACTCCTGCCTTCAGTCTGGCGGGAGAGTGAGGCTTCAGCCGTTAGAGCAAAATAAAACATGTTATCAGTCACGCAGCACAAGCTCTGGGCCAGACAACACATTCTAGTAGAGCGAAGAGTCAGTCATGTTTGTTTATTTGTGTTAAAATATACAGAATCTGTTTTTTTTTATTGTTCATTAGGATCCTTTACAGTGTTGTAGCTGACTGAAGCTCATGTGTTGTTTGGATACAAGAAAAATCTTGCAACACCTTTAAAATAAATACAAGCATACATTAGTGTTAGTCATAAATAATTTAAACATCCATAAGTGAGGACTTAGACTAGCATGCGTTTGTGCGTATTAATAAATTCTATCTTCTAACATGTAGAATTGGTTTGCAAAATACATATATGACTTCAATGGAACATGTGCATTCAGATTATTTACCTATTAGCCATTAAATTAAAGATGGATTATAAATCAGTTAATTATGAATGTTCTGAGTTTATTAAAGAGTCATATATATTTGTGTTGTGATTGTTACCCATTATTATTATTATTATTGTTATAATAATAATAATAATAATAATAATAATAATAATAATAATAATAATTATTATTATTATTATTATTATTATTATTATTATTATTATTGTCGTTATAATTTATTATTATTATTATTAACAATTTAATAATAATAATAATAATAATAATAATAATAATAATATACTACTATAAATCTGTTTACTTTTTTCATTCTTTGTTGCTTTAGAGCTGGGGTGTCAAACTCAAACTCACACGGGGCCGAAATGAAACTCTGGGACGGAGTCGAGGGCCAAACTTAATATTTTTGAAAAAGTGACTGCAAATTTTCACATTTTCTTTATCAACATATATGCAATTTTGAACCTTTAAATTTGGAAACAAACTTATTTCTGCATTAACACTGAATGTGGAATAACCAAATTACACACGAGCAAGTCAGTTTTAAATAAAAGGTATCAGTGGTATTCATTACTTGTGGTATATTCAGCATTTTTAAAATATATTCAGGATTTATGTTTTCTTGTTTATTCATTTTTCTTATTTTTTATTCCTTTTTTTCTCCTGTAATAAGTGTCATCACTGATGTGACGTCTAGCTTTCCCCACTGAGGAACAATAAAGGGATTTTCTATTCTATTCATCTATCTGCAGCCTTTCCACTTCCTGTTTACTGTAGGTTAAATCTTTTCTCACGGGCCAACAACAAAATAAAAATATCATTTTATCTTAAATGAAAATGCAACATCTCACCTGTTAACTTTCATGTTTTGGAGCAGAAAAAGAGCATAAAACCAACATATTTAAAGCTCAGTTTGCTTCACTGGTTTACTGTGATGCTCACCTGTTCCAGCCAGATACCTGCATCATGGGGTTGATCTGAGCTGAGGAGGAGACTCCTGTTGTTTTGTTCATCTTCATCATAATAATGACAACATTAGATGACAACAGGTGCTCACATAGGTTTGTGCTGCTGAACATGTCTGAGCAGCTTGACCACGTTGTTGTGTGTCGGGGAGGAAACACAACCACAGAGCCATGCTGGTTTGAGCGTGTCGCTGTTCGCTGGAGTTATATCAGCTCTGTCTGGACGTTAGTTGGAAAACTTTCTCTTTCAGTCGTGAACACATTACTGAGCGGCTAGAATCTCCGTTTCTGGGCTTCAACGTCAGAAAATAGCTGACTGAACTCGGCGCTGAGTGAGAGGAGTGTAGTTTGTCCGAGACAGCGGAGCTAAACACCGGCAGCAGGCGCTGGGAAAACACAAAGGAGGGGGCGCGTCGGCTCCGCGCTGACGCCGCAAAGCATCATGGGAGTTGAAGTCTTTGCGGTAAAATCGGCCAGCGGGCCAGTTTTAATATATTTTTGATATTTATCTCGCGGGCCTTGACTCTGACATATGTGCTTTAGAGGGTGGTTTTGCACATAAGCAGTGAATCATTTAATAAATGTATGTAAAAATATAAAAAGAAAAAATAATCTCATCGTGTATTTGGTACAAAGAATACACACTTTCTTTGAGAGTTTTAGTTATTGATTTTTCTTAAATAGCATATGGTTCATTACAACATAATATATCGTAGCTCAGATTGCAGAGATAATGAGATTTGATCATGACCCTGGCTTGTGAATAATACCCAAAAGATAATTATAACTGCAAGCGAAACATATTTGTGGACAATACAACAAACAAAAAGCAAAAAAAAAAAAAAAACAGACTTTAGTCCAGTCACTTGCAATAATTTGGTGAATTCATTTAACAAGTTTGTTTCGCCTGCAGCTGGTTTTCAGAGACTGCTGGGATTTATTTCCATTAGCATATTGTCTTGTTTGTTTACAGTTAATGCTCACTCTTTTCATTTATTGTTTTTTTTACTAATGGGGATAACAGCCCACAATTATAGCATTCAACACCCACAAACAAACGTACATCACATCAGATGGTACACAGTTACTGTACACACAGCTGCATTGCACAGACACACAAATGCATTCATGCATGCACACACACATGTAAAGACACACCCACACACACCTACACGCACACTCACATGCAGTCATCCATACACACACACATGCACACATGCACACACACATACACGCATGCACACACACATGCATGCACACACACATACACACACACACACACACACACACACACACACACACACACACACACACACACACACACACACACACACAAACATACACATATGCACACAAACACACACACACGCATATACACGTATGTGTGCACACACATACACATACACGTATGCACACAAACACACATCTGTCTTTCCATCAAAGTAAGAACCATCCATTGACTTCCATTCCTTTTTGTGACTGTATTATGCCTAACCCACTCTAACCCTAACCATAACCAATGCTGATGCATTCCTGACCCCAACCTAAACCAAAACGTATTTCAAACCATACCTATAAAACCAAATGGTCAGATTTTTAAAAAAGTGAGGACCAGAAAAATGTCCTCACATTGTAGAATGATAGTGAGCATGGCCCTCAGTATGTAGGAAGTACAAGACCACACACACACACACACGCACACACACACACACACACACACACACACACACACACACACACACACACACACACACACACCGTTCATTCTTGCTCAACTTCTCTTTGCATCTATAACCCAACCATAGTGATGTGAGAATACCAACCTAACATTTCTGAATTAAATGTAATTAACATGAATAACCCATCCATTCATTTTGTATGTCTGTGTTCAAGTGGGAAGGCTAGTTTTAAATGTGTGGGCAGTTAGGAGATGAGCATCCAGACAGATTCATGAATACCTCTGTGTACTTGTGTTTTGTATACTGTAGTTATGTATTACACATCTAACTGTGTGGTAAGGAAATAATTAGTAGTTTGTAGCTGTGGTGAAGAAAGAAGAGACAGATTTGTTGCTTTTGTGTTGGCATTGCAACAGGAAGGTTTTCTCTCCTTCAGGGCGTACTCTCCTAACTGAGCAATTAGCCTAACAGAATCAGTTCCATCTACAGTAGATGAAGCCCAGATTCATTCTGGGTTCCGACTATCGGCTTGTGAAGCTCTCGGGAGACTGATGTTTTCCACCCGTTCTCGCCTCCCCGCAGCTCGGCGCATCGCTGTCTGATCGCGGCTTCTGTGTGCTGCGCGGGTTGATGGCTGGGTCTCCCGGCAGCTCGGCGCATCTCTGTATGATTGCGGCTTCTGTGTGCTGCGCAGGCTCACTGCTTGTGGAGCTCTGGGACGGAAAACTTTTCTCCCGGTTCTCCCCAGTGGCAGCTCTGCACATCTCAGATCGCAGCGGCACTTGTCTCCTGTGCGGCTGCCGGCTTGTGGAGGTCTCGGAGACCTCTTTGTTCCCCTGATCTGTGGACCCAGTGGTCAGCCCGGCATATCTCTGACTCAGAAGCTCTGGTGTTGTGCACAGTTAACTCCGGTTGTAGCTAGGTTGCTACCTCCATTAGCTTAGCTCCCACCTCCGCATTAGCTGTGGGTTAGCTTCAGGTTAGCTTGTAGCTAGTTCGACCGGGTGTCATCAGTTTATCCCAGCCTTACAGCCTCCACCTCTCTTCCCTTTTATGGAATTGTCTGGGCTTGACGGAACCTGTGACACGGTCAAAATGGCAGTGGTGGCCACCTCCCATTTAGTACAAAAACTTATTATTGGAGTCTATGGAAACCCATTGTCCATATATTTATGTTGATGGCTTGGACCAAAGAACATTAAATAAACACATGATGGAGCATGATACTCCGAGGATTTACCATCCTGTTTGTTTACCTGAGCGGCGCACTGGCCCGGAAGCAATCGACGATCCAGAGCTGCGCACCTCTAGCGATGTATGTCCGGTCCTGGGAAAACGTCGGAGGAAAAGAGGTAAACAAGCAGGATTCCAGGTGAGAATAAGACTTCTCTTAAAGTGTGGTTTATCTGGTAAACATCGGCGTGATCTTCTAGCTTTCTTGTCCTTTGTTTGGTGACCTGAGCACTGTGGTTCTTTTTCCTTATCAAAAACAAGAGAGAGACAGTTTATCCAATCTCAGCGTGGGGCTTTATTTGTACAATTCAGCAATACATCACCAACACTTCATGGGGACAGCCTTCAGCCTCGAACTAAATGCCTCGGCTGGAAACCTGCTGCAAAAGCCCTTTCTCCTACACCACGCAGCATCGGTTATACTCTTCTGGCCCCCACCCTCATGATTTCGGGAAATGATGGGATGGCTGTTTTATTACCCAATATGGTCAAAGTAAGCCAATACTTACTGGAAGTTACATAAGCTGGACTGAACAACATGTTGTTGAGCACGTACGCAGCAGCTGGACAATCAAGATGTTAAAAGTGCACGTACACAGGATGCTGGGCTGATCAACATCTTGTCAAAATGCACGTACACAGAACACTGCTTTTTGGCTCCTACAGATCCCCCCCATGGGGGTGTCCACCCCCATAAACAAGCTGGCTACATAACAAATAACATAACACATAAATGAATGTTAACATAGACCAGTAAATGGGTGTTAAATGACAAAATGACTAATATACTGCAGCCTTCAGCCAAACTATATAGATATAAATGTAACGACGAAGTAACTGCAAAGTAAGTATCAGCTGCAAGACACAACATGGAATGTGACGTCTTTAACCACCCCAGCAATACATCAAAAATGCATGCGCACACTGTAAGAGGGCGAAAAACCTGTCCGCTGTTCTTAACAGGAAAATTCCCCCTTGACCTCCTGCCCCAACAGGACGATCACGTAACGCACAGAGTGAGCATACAAGTCTAGCCTAAGTATATGGCAGACATTAGGTAACATTGAATTAACAAAAGAACACACATAAGAGAAAATGAAGTGATGATACCTTTCAACAGAGAATAAAAAAAAATCATGAGTACGATCGTGCATTAATTACCCTTAGCAACATTGCAACCAGTAACTGTACGTGAATATGCAATCAAAAATACAAACTCATATGAAATAAATGATTGACGTGGATACGAATGAACAACTAGGAGATGTTGATGTGACTAAACCTATAAAAAGTTAAACACAACAGTAAATGTAATGAATGTACGAATATACTAGATGTAACAACACAACTGCTCAACCGAAATAGAGAACGGAGTCAGAGTCTCAGTTGCAGAGCTGGAAAAAAGAAACGGAGTGAAGAAAACACAAGAGTCAAGTTCAGTTTCATTGATGACTGCTGCAGGGGTCTTGTCGCTGGAAGAGGACTTCGAGGCCGATTCCTTAGTCGAGTGCATGTAACCACAACAACAACATCTCTGATGAGACGCAAAGCTTACTCCACCGCCATCTCATCAGCCGTCCCGTTCTTCAGGCACATTGGGTGTCGTGCTGAGTCCATTGCGGCCATTTCCATTTGCACGTATTGAGACGACGCAGCAAGGTTCATTTGGGCAGCCAGAGTTCGCTCCCACAGTCTCCTCACAACAGGTAGGATGCAACATGCCAATAGAGAAATCAGAATTAGTACTACTATTGCACTAATTCCTGCTTTTACCAAAATAGCTCCCCACTGACCCAATTTGAGGGCTAAGGAGTCTAAGGACCAGCTTTCCCTGCCTGCATTCTCCCTCAGCTCTATCTTTAAATCTTTCAATTTCCTCATTCCTTCAGTAAATGCACCATCAGGGGCCGTATTACTTGGAATGTAGGTGCAACATTCTTGCCCACTGGAGTTCAGAAACTTACAGAGCCCACCTTTCTCGGCCAGCAACCAGTCCAAAGCCTGGTCATGCTGCAAAGTCATCTTGACTGTGGCATGAAGTTGTTCACCCAAGAGGCCAAGGTTATTTACTGTGTAATTTAAGATTCTTTGCTGATTAAAATAAACATAGTTGATCCATTTCACATTCTTATTTATTGTTATCCAAGGAAGAATTGACTCTAAACCAGCTACTACCTCATCTCTTGCTTGAAATTCTATGGGAATTCCTGTTGGCAGTCCTATGGCGTTTAAATGCACTTTATGATCAAACACATCATACCTCTTTGTTCTACGTCTATTGGTAGTCTCCAACTGAAGTAATTCACTCACACCTTCATGTAAGATAGTCACTGGAACTTTCATACGTACTAGCGTACACAACCCAACCCAAAAACTTGGCAAAACATTCATTAAAACATCACCACCACACATCCAGTAGCTGTCGGCCACTGGAATGTCTTGCTCACCTATGAGATCCAGAGTGGGGATCGTCATCGATATGTTTTCACAGTCCTGACTAAGAGTTACAGGGTTTTCATACCAAACAGGGGTATCAATGAGAAGTGGCGTCATATTTGCATGCGGGAACCAGGATAATACCCAAGTGACGTTACAGTTGACAGATGTATTACCTACGTCCACTCCTCCATTGTCAGCGAAACCTCCACTTGCAAAACATTCATAATCAGCACTATAATCAATTTTGTAGTCCGTTGGAGGACCATTTTGGTCTGTTTGGATCGCAAATTCAGCACATTCCTCTAAGATGTTATATTCTGCATATTTTTTAACATATTTGTGCTTATCTCGTGTACCATGGAGCAATCTGCAGTGGAATCCGCACAATGGCAACTTAAGAATAGGTGGAATCTTTTTATTTATCTCTATTTCCTTTCTAGTCTTACAAGTGCGTCGTTGTGTAATGGCACATTCACTAGAAGTATATTTTTCTGGAACAACCTCAGGTAACATTCCGGGTGCTTGAGCGCACACTATGCAGTCATTAGGAGTCATTTCTCTCGTCGTATACAAAGCCCATTTATACCAACTATTTTGCATGGCGGCATCCCAAAGCCTATCCTCTATCGGCAATGGTCTGCCCGCTCTAGGGGAGATAGGTCCTGTGTTACTCCCGGGCCCAGGTCTAATCGGCCCAAATAGTGGCTTAGGCACAGCTTTGCGATTGGTCACTTCTTGTTCATTTTGGCCTTGCTGAGTAAGATTACAAACATGGTTACTACCAGAGGCTTCTGTGGGAAAATCAGATTTCACAGCTACATCTCCTGTGGGAGTTGTAGTACTAACAGGTGGCTTAGTAGTTACACTTCTTAACTTGCTAACTGGCGTTGTTTCAGGTCTTAAAATCAGTGGAGTCACTAGCTGTAAGTGAGAGGAAGAGCTCCAGTCGGACCTCCCCTCTTCAACAGGAGCTGTGGTAGTCAAAACATCAGGGATTACAGTAGTAGTAGTAGTAGCGCTAGTAGTTAAAACATTATTTGGAACTGTGGTCACACTGTCAGGGATTTTATTTATCTTAATTGTGGTCAAAACATTATTTGGAATCGTGGTTGTAACACCAGTTTTAACAACTGCTACGTCGAATGCAGGCAAGGATGCTGACCTATGTTGCATCCGGCCTGCTGGATTGTACTTAACTTGATCACGGTGTGCTGCCTCGTCGTTGACCAAGTCGTCTAGCGTATGCTCTTGTGATGGGTCGACGATCTGCTCCTCGGCCATCGTCTCCATCTTCACCTCCTCCAGCACCACCATCAGACCCCCTAGTGTCATCCAAAACAGAACTGTTATCAGGCTTAGCACGCCCTTCTTTTCCTCGGCCATCATGCCGGTTTGTTACGTCAGACACAATACTGCCCTGAGTTTTGTCTTTGACTTTCGTGCAGTGTGTCAGATGATGCCACGTCGATCCTCCTTCGACCTGGACTGCCGTTGGCGTTGCTCGAACCACTTTGTAGGGACCCTCTCGCCGCGGTTCGTGCCACTTCCTCCTGAAAACTTTGATGTACACCTGGTCTCCAGGAACTACTGGCCCGTCTGCGCCTGCGCTAGAGACGAGCTCCTTTCTCTTTTCCTGCAAATAGATGGCTTTATGGATGCTGGTTAGTTGCTTGATGTAGCTTTTGAATTCAAGCTCTAGCTGCTCCAGTGAAGGCCCCTTGTGGGGTCCTCTGAGCTGAGGAGCTGGCATTGGCCTGCCTGTTAGGACCTCATGAGGTGAAAGATGCGTGCTTCTGTTAGTTTGCATGCGATAGCTCATTAAGGCAAGCGGCAATGCATCAACCCAGTTAAGGTTAGTACAAGCACAGATTTTGCAGATTTTAGACTTCAACGTCAGATTCGCTCGCTCGACCATTCCTTGGCTCTGGGGGTGATAAACTGATCCTAATCGTTGCTTTATCCTTAGTTGTTGCAACACACCTTTAAGGACTTTTTCAACAAAAGCAGGACCATTGTCCGAGCTTATTTCCGACGGGATACCAAAGCGAGGAATCACTTCTCTGACTAGAAACTTTACCACTGTTTCTGAACCTAGATCTTTGGAGGGAACGGCTTCGATCCACCGACTGAATCTGTCAATGATCACCAACATGTACCGCTTCCCATGCACAGACTTAATCATGTCAACATAGTCAATGACCAAATGTTTGAAAGGACCTTCGGGCACTGGAATGTGTCCCGCTGGGACTGTGATGCCCTTTTTCACATTGTTCTCAGCACAAATGTCACACTGATCTATTACTTCCTCAACCATGGCTTTTAGGTAGGGTGACCAGTAACCTTGTTTGTTAAGTCTTTTCAGAACCTCTGTACGACCACAATGATCAGGACCGTGGCTCTCTGAGATTAGCATTGTCAGCAGGGAGACAGGTGCAACGATCAAGCCCTCATGAGACCTCCACAAGCCGCTTGAGTCCATTGTTGCACCTCTTTTTCTCCAACACTGCTGCTCGCTTTTCTCTGCCTTTTCCTGAATCAAAATGATGTCTTCTGGTGTTATTACAGGTTCTAATGATATTACAGGCGTCAAAATGGCTTCTTCACACCTGGAGGCAGATTTTGCCGCCTCATCTGCTGCATTGTTGCCTCTGATGACATCGCAGTTACCCTTGCGGTGTGCAGGGCATTTTACAATGGCCAGTTTCGATGGAAGCATCATTGCTGAGATCAGCTCGTTGATCTGCTTTCCATGAAGGATGGGTGTACCGTCCGTCTTCTTAAAACCTCTTTGTCTCCACACACTTCCAAACAGGTGACAAACACCATGGGCGTATGCAGAGTCAGTGTAAATAGTTGCTACCTGGCCACTTGCCAACTTGCAAGCTTCGGTCAGGGCTTTGAGTTCCGCTAGCTGTGCAGAACAGGGTTGGTTACACTTTTCAGCTTTTACTGTTTCAAATCTGTCATCTACTTTTTCCACAACAGCAAACGCTGCATGGTTTCCTAAGTAGTCTCTAAAACATGAACCATCAACAAAATAGGTGACATCAGATTGATCGAAAGGAGTAGATTCCAAATCAGGCCTTAGCTTAGTGTATCTAGATACCTCAGCTATGCAGCAATGTGGTTCTCCTTCGAACTCAAAGGGAACACTGTTAGCAGGGTTTGTCGTGGTACACCTCTTTATGACAACGTCCGGATATGTCAGTAGTGGCATATACTGCAGGCATCTTGCTTGGTTTAACACAAACTTCCCTCGGTTGATTAGTTCAGATATTTTGTGATGTGTGTAGATGGTGACAGGATATCCCATTGTTATCACTGAGGCTTTCTCATAAGCATAATGCAAAGCAGCCAATCCTTGATAACAAGGGGGCCATCCCTGTGCCACATTGTCAAGTTTTGCACTGTAGTACGCAATAGGTTGTTTCCGACGTCCACTGCATGTGTCCTGCATTAACACTGCAGAGGCATACATGTCATGTCTGTTTGCGACGTACAGCAAAAATGGTTTTGTGTAGTCAGGTGTTGCTAAACTTGGCGCAGTTTGCATGTCTTGTTTGATAGTTTCAAAAGCTATCTTAGCTTCATTTGTCCATTTTAGAGTCGATTTTAAAGACTCACTTCCAGCATCTTTAATCAGTGCCCTAAGTGGTGCGGTTTTTTCAGCATAGTTTTCAATCCACTCGGAGTTGAAACCAGTCATTCCCAGAAATGTCATCATTTGTCCAACAGTTTGTGGTTGTGGAGCTTTGCTCACACCTTCCATGTGTTCTGGTGAGATGGCGACAGTCCCATGGGAGATTACTCTCCCTAGGTACTCTACCTGTGGTTGGCAGTACTGAAGCTTTGTCAGGGAGGCTTTGTGTCCTCCCCGAGCTAACTTCTGTAGGACTTTAATGGAGTCACGATGGCAATCATCGATTGTTCGTGCGCAAATCAGTAGGTCATCAACATACTGAATCACAGTGCTGTTCACCTCGATGCCTTCGAGGCTCTGTTTCAAAATTTGATTGAAGATGTGTGGACTGTGTTTTAGCCCTTGTGGTAGCCTTCTGTACGTGAGCTGTCTTCCACGAAACGTGAATGCAAAAAGATATTGTGATTCTTTGGCCAATGGGATGCTAAAAAATGCTGAACACAGATCAATTACCGTGAAGTATTTAGCTTCTCCATCGATGTTACTCAGTAATGTGCTTGGATTTGGCACGTCTGCGTCAAAGTCAGTGATCACTTCATTTACAGCTCTTAAATCATGTACCAGTCTGTACTTGAGCTTGTCTGCTTTTAGCACTGGCAAAATTGGAGTGTTACATGTGCTATAGGTTTCTTTTAGTACTCCTGCTTGAATTAGACCTTCAATAGTTGCATTTATACCCTCTTCTGCTTCTGGCTTTAGTGGGTATTGGGGTCGATAAGGCAGTCTTGCATTTGGCTTCAATTCCACTTGAACTGGAGTTGCCGATGTTACCAGTCCAACATCCGTGTCATGTTTGGACCATAGCTGGTCTGGAACCTGTTTTAGCATGTCAGCTTTCAACTCGTTTTGAACTGTTTCTGATTCTGCTACACCCTGCATGTGTTTTTTGTTTGCGACTGTTACAACCTGTGGTTTTGACATCATGGTGGTACCGCAGAGAATTTTAATCATTTCTGCATTTTTTGTAGTGTAGATTAGCGGGTTATCTGTTTTCTGCCACTCTGTTTTAGTTGCTGTTAACATCATTGGTCCAAGATCTTTTGACTCAAAGCCTTTGTTTACCATTAAGGTAATGTGTGGTGCTGATTCTGGCACAGTGTGCCATTTTTCAATAAATGGGTTTTCTTCCACATTCACAGCTGCACCTTGCTGTCCTATCACGATGTATTGTGACACTAGCCTAAAGTGCAAGTCTTTTGTTTCTTTGTCCCATTTTTCTTCAAAGATTCTACTGCATGATGGATCATAAGTCATTGTGCAGTGATAGTCACTGAATGGTACAGTAGCTTCTGGAATTTGAGCTTCAATAAATTTCTCCCATTGTTGAAACATCTCGGAGACTGGCTTGTTAATGTCACCAAGCCAGTAGACCTTAGCGTGTTTTGTCTGAGCAGTCATTTGAAAGTTTATTCCAGAGCTATCTACATAAATTCCTTCTGGTGTGCACCAGATTTTTGTTTTTAGTTTACACAATGCATCTCTTCCTAGTAGATTAACTGGAGTTTGGTCTGAAATCAGAATTGGGATTACGATTTCACTGTCATCAACTGCTAGTCTTACTGGAGCTGTTAAGGGGTTTATTTGTTTTGCTCCCGAGAACCCTGTTGTCTTTACGCTTTTCTCAGACATGGGGAGATGAGTTGCATAATTTGATTTTATGCACGAGTAGGTTGCCCCAGTATCAACTAACATTGGGACCGATTTGCCTTCTATTTTAACATTGATCACTGGTTCTTTATCGGCGTTAGCTGTTAAAATTGGTAGTTGCTCCTCCCCCCCAGGGCCCTCCGGGCATCCCTAGAATCCTTGTTGTGCTGCCCATGGATTAACTGGACCTCCTCTTCCCCGGTTTGGTCGTGTTCCACGACCACGCCCAGACCATTCAGGGTTTGGAATTGGATTCGGACAGTCTCGATACAGGTGACCCATCTGGCCACACCCCCAACATGAACCTGGAAGTGGGGGTCGATTCTGCTGCACCCAGCCTTGTCGAGTTGGGTAGCGATTGGGGAAACGATTTGGAAATCGTCTCTGTGGTCCGGGCTGCTGTCTACCATACTGGTTTGGGTAGACATTGATAACCGGTTGAGATGGAGTTTGAGGCGGGGCCACAGCTGTCTGCAATGCTTGGACTTGGCTGTCACTTTTCACCACTGCTGCCTGAGTTTTTGCCTTGCTCTGGAGATCATTTATGTGCAGCTGCGTGAGTTTTCTTTGAGCACACTTTTCTTGCTCAATCATTTTGTTATTGTCTTTCCGATAGCGGTCCACGGCGTGGACTACATGGTCTCTGAACTGTGCATGTGGCATTGAGTCCAGTCCCACCACATCCTCCAGTTTGTCTCGCACAGGAGTCGGGAGAGTGGAAATCAGGGATGTTCGGAACAGAGAAGTCATTATTGGCGTCCCCTCAGGACCCTCCTCCGTCTCCAGCTTCCACCGTCTGAGCTGCCTGTCAACAAATGACGCAGGACTCTCAGTCTCTGAAAGTGGCTCACCTTTCAAGGCTTTGGGGTCAATCCTGTTGGGATATGCTGCTCTTAGTATGTTCCAGAGTGCATTTCTGTGTGTGTTAAACTCCGTGCCGTCAGCCATTGGGTCCAGCATCCATTGGACTCCATTGGATGCTAGCAATGTTCCCATAGCTGATGTCCCAACAACTCGAGCCAAAATAGCTTTGAGATCTCCAAGGGCAAGCATTAGCCCAGTTGTCTCCTGTTCGAAGGCCCGAATCCACTTTCCAGCGCCATCCTGTATCTCGGGCAGCCGCGAAACCAAACCAGTGAGGTCGAGGCTCTGCCAGGGAATATAATTAGCTCTTGTGCCCTTAATTAAAATTGGGTACTGACCATCATTAGTGTATCGAATAGGTGGTTTTAAGTCATGTCTGGGTCTCAGATCACGGCTTTCATTGCTAGGACCTGGTTTTTCCTTCTCTTGAGTCAGACCTGTATTTGGATCACCACGCTCTGGTGAATGAATGCCTGGTTTGTAAAAAGGCTTGAAATTTTTCTCCTTGCTTGTGCTAGTGGTGTTCTCACTAACCTCATCTGAATGTGTGCCTGTGATGTGATTTAAGGATTTCCGCAGGCCTTCAGATATGTCCTGTATAATTTGGTCAACATCGTTTAGCTCATCATGTACATCCTCATCCTTGTTCTCAAGGTCTATCCAGTATGAGTTAGCCTTCGGCTGCCTTTTCAAAAAATCCTTATGTTCTGCAAAACAATCAATCTCCCTTCGTCCTTCTTCACTTACCGCTCGACGTTCTGTACTGCAATATTTTGGATGCGTTCCACGAGGTGGAGTTGTTTGTTCGAATTCTCTTTCCTCACTTCCTTTTGCATGCTTTTCTTTGCCAGGTGCTTCATCTGATTGCTGTGATGTTGTTAATTTTAAAATTGCATTGTCAACATCTAAACCCTTAGGACCTTTGTCGAATGTGTCGCGCAAATCAAAATCTCCCGTAATTGTAACGGTTCCCAAGAGGGGATACAGGCCCTCTTCTGCTGGGGCCTTCACTTCCTTCTGGGGTTTGTCCAATTTGTCTTTCATTTTGAGAATGGCATGTTTAAAGTTCTGTCTGTAAACCTTTCCTTCATTCCTGAATAAGTCCAGGATCTGAATTTCTTTTTCTCTTTTCTGCTGTCTTTTCTTGGATCCATCTGCTTTATGATCCTGAATTCTCAATTCCAAATTATCACACGCCACTACGTCAAAAGTGCCTTCAGATGGCCACGGATTGCATAGTTTTCTCGTCCGTTTTGACCACTTCTCTGACATGTGCTTTATCTCTTTTGCTAAAGCCGGATTCTTCGCTGCCAAAATTCCTGCTGGCGTGACAGACATTTTGAAGTTTCAGTGACACTATTATTCCTTTGATTAGTTGACTAGTTTGTTTATTTATAATCTCCTGAAAATAACACAAGAATTGAAAGTTGAAACAGATACTGGTGACATATGATGCTGTGGTCTTGAGTAATCTGTTGTTGCTCTGTTTACACAAATGTTGAACAATTTATCTTCTTATTGTAAATGCCTTAAAATCAAATCTCTTCTGATGTAACACTAAAGTAAAGTTAGTTCAAAAAGCTTTATTTATTGTTGAAAGAAAACTTAATGCCTGATGTATTTATTTCTCCAGCAGTTAAGCTGCAAGATGAGTCTGACTCAAATCTTCTGTCCTGCTGGAGTCAGGCTTGTGTGACAGGCTAAAATAGCCGTATCCTTGGTCCGAGCTGTGTGTGAGCAATGTTCAGCCCACAGGGTAGGGTTTCTCTACGCCTACGGTTCACCAACCAATCCACACACAGAGGTGGAGTCAGAGGCGGGATCGCCTCTGTACTTCTGTGTCTGTGTGTGTTAGGAGATTAACGCACACACAGCTGGTGGGTGGAGCTTACACTTCTATTCTGATTCTCTGCCCAGTCTAAGCTGAGAGTCTGACCACTAAGGATGTCTGTACAGAGAAACGAACAAGTCCTGGTGACATCAACCGCACCCAGTCTTCAGAATTTAGCAACTCTCATACAGCTTTATAACATTACAACACAGGAAAAAGTCAACCACAATTGAGACCGAATCAGCAGAAGAAAAATCAGTTTCTCTCTAATTTATCCAAGCAATAGTTTAAACAAGATCAGAGTATTTGAACTTTCACGAGTAAAACAACCACACACAACAAAGCTTTCACACTTGCATAGAGATAAAAAACACACTTCAAAGCGATTTGACACTGGAACAACGTTTCATGCCAAACAGCAACACACATACACATTATTATTTTTACTCATAATCTATATTTCTCATATTTCACATAACCCAGCTGGTAAAAATAGTTATCATGCTTGTGCACTTCAGCATATATTTTTTATTTATATATATGTCACTCTAAAAACTTGTTATTATTATTTTAACTTCTGGTTTTCTGTTCAAAGGCTAATCAGAACAAGATCACAGACTTTGAAATTTGTATAACATTAAACATCAAAATGTAGCACTGCAGTGAATAATATTGATTTGTTTTACACCGTTTTTTAAAGCTTCTCCTAGTTTTTCCTCCTTTTTTCCTCCTAACCTCTGGCGCCTCACCCACAGCTGTTCTCACTCACACACACGCTTGTCTTCACAAACACACACACACACACTTGTCTCAGCGCACACACACACACACACACACAAAAAAACTCAATAGACAGTTTCCCCGAGCACCCGGGTCTGTCGTTTCCCTTGCAGCCTCTCCGCTGCTCCTATGAGTTCAACACATGCCTTTTGCCAACAACACATGAAATTTACCAATCCTCGAGGATTCAACCAAATTACTGGCAAGCTTATCTGTCACAACTTCAGCGCTTTTTCTCAGATCCCAATCTTATCCCGGCCTCACCGGGGCATATGGATCTCACTTGTCGACCTTTTACTTGTCCTTCCTGGACTCTTTTTTTTTTTTTATCAGCTGTCAAATTCTATTCCAATTCTCGCTGTCCCAGCTTTTAATTTGTCACTTTAAACTTTGTCCGTCATCAAAATGACTCAGCTGACTTCACACATGTGTGAATAATTTCACCGCTGCTCTGGACAAGCGCCTTCTCTTGTTGTTATTCTAAATTATGAGTAGGGCATGTTTTTTTTCTCCCAGACCATTTCTCAGTCCACGAAAATAACTCCAAAATTGAACAAAAGTTGTTCTTACCTATAAGGGCCCCGGAGTCAGGTTTCAGTGGATTGAGAAATGATCCGAAGAGCACACCTCCACTCCCCGCTTCGTGGTCACCAAATGTGGTTCTTTTTCCTTATCAAAAACAAGAGAGAGACAGTTTATCCAATCTCAGCGTGGGGCTTTATTTGTACAATTCAGCAATACATCACCAACACTTCATGGGGACAGCCTTCAGCCTCGAACTAAATGCCTCGGCTGGAAACCTGCTGCAAAAGCCCTTTCTCCTACACCACGCAGCATCGGTTATACTCTTCTGGCCCCCACCCTCATGATTTCGGGAAATGATGGGATGGCTGTTTTATTACCCAATATGGTCAAAGTAAGCCAATACTTACTGGAAGTTACATAAGCTGGACTGAACAACATGTTGTTGAGCACGTACGCAGCAGCTGGACAATCAAGATGTTAAAAGTGCACGTACACAGGATGCTGGGCTGATCAACATCTTGTCAAAATGCACGTACACAGAACACTGCTTTTTGGCTCCTACAGATCCCCCCCATGGGGGTGTCCACCCCCATAAACAAGCTGGCTACATAACAAATAACATAACACATAAATGAATGTTAACATAGACCAGTAAATGGGTGTTAAATGACAAAATGACTAATATACTGCAGCCTTCAGCCAAACTATATAGATATAAATGTAACGACGAAGTAACTGCAAAGTAAGTATCAGCTGCAAGACACAACATGGAATGTGACGTCTTTAACCACCCCAGCAATACATCAAAAATGCATGCGCACACTGTAAGAGGGCGAAAAACCTGTCCGCTGTTCTTAACAGGAAAATTCCCCCTTGACCTCCTGCCCCAACAGGACGATCACGTAACGCACAGAGTGAGCATACAAGTCTAGCCTAAGTATATGGCAGACATTAGGTAACATTGAATTAACAAAAGAACACACATAAGAGAAAATGAAGTGATGATACCTTTCAACAGAGAATAAAAAAAATCATGAGTACGATCGTGCATTAATTACCCTTAGCAACATTGCAACCAGTAACTGTACGTGAATATGCAATCAAAAATACAAACTCATATGAAATAAATGATTGACGTGGATACGAATGAACAACTAGGAGATGTTGATGTGACTAAACCTATAAAAAGTTAAACACAACAGTAAATGTAATGAATATACGAATATACTAGATGTAACAACACAACTGCTCAACCGAAATAGAGAACGGAGTCAGAGTCTCAGTTGCAGAGCTGGAAAAAAGAAACGGAGTGAAGAAAACACAAGAGTCAAGTTCAGTTTCATTGATGACTGCTGCAGGGGTCTTGTCGCTGGAAGAGGACTTCGAGGCCGATTCCTTAGTCGAGTGCATGTAACCACAACAACAACATCTCTGATGAGACGCAAAGCTTACTCCACCGCCATCTCATCAGCCGTCCCGTTCTTCAGGCACATTGGGTGTCGTGCTGAGTCCATTGCGGCCATTTCCATTTGCACGTATTGAGACGACGCAGCAAGGTTCATTTGGGCAGCCAGAGTTCGCTCCCACAGTCTCCTCACAACAGGTAGGATGCAACATGCCAATAGAGAAATCAGAATTAGTACTACTATTGCACTAATTCCTGCTTTTACCAAAATAGCTCCCCACTGACCCAATTTGAGGGCTAAGGAGTCTAAGGACCAGCTTTCCCTGCCTGCATTCTCCCTCAGCTCTATCTTTAAATCTTTCAATTTCCTCATTCCTTCAGTAAATGCACCATCAGGGGCCGTATTACTTGGAATGTAGGTGCAACATTCTTGCCCACTGGAGTTCAGAAACTTACAGAGCCCACCTTTCTCGGCCAGCAACCAGTCCAAAGCCTGGTCATGCTGCAAAGTCATCTTGACTGTGGCATGAAGTTGTTCACCCAAGAGGCCAAGGTTATTTACTGTGTAATTTAAGATTCTTTGCTGATTAAAATAAACATAGTTGATCCATTTCACATTCTTATTTATTGTTATCCAAGGAAGAATTGACTCTAAACCAGCTACTACCTCATCTCTTGCTTGAAATTCTATGGGAATTCCTGTTGGCAGTCCTATGGCGTTTAAATGCACTTTATGATCAAACACATCATACCTCTTTGTTCTACGTCTATTGGTAGTCTCCAACTGAAGTAATTCACTCACACCTTCATGTAAGATAGTCACTGGAACTTTCATACGTACTAGCGTACACAACCCAACCCAAAAACTTGGCAAAACATTCATTAAAACATCACCACCACACATCCAGTAGCTGTCGGCCACTGGAATGTCTTGCTCACCTATGAGATCCAGAGTGGGGATCGTCATCGATATGTTTTCACAGTCCTGACTAAGAGTTACAGGGTTTTCATACCAAACAGGGGTATCAATGAGAAGTGGCGTCATATTTGCATGCGGGAACCAGGATAATACCCAAGTGACGTTACAGTTGACAGATGTATTACCTACGTCCACTCCTCCATTGTCAGCGAAACCTCCACTTGCAAAACATTCATAATCAGCACTATAATCAATTTTGTAGTCCGTTGGAGGACCATTTTGGTCTGTTTGGATCGCAAATTCAGCACATTCCTCTAAGATGTTATATTCTGCATATTTTTTAACATATTTGTGCTTATCTCGTGTACCATGGAGCAATCTGCAGTGGAATCCGCACAATGGCAACTTAAGAATAGGTGGAATCTTTTTATTTATCTCTATTTCCTTTCTAGTCTTACAAGTGCGTCGTTGTGTAATGGCACATTCACTAGAAGTATATTTTTCTGGAACAACCTCAGGTAACATTCCGGGTGCTTGAGCGCACACTATGCAGTCATTAGGAGTCATTTCTCTCGTCGTATACAAAGCCCATTTATACCAACTATTTTGCATGGCGGCATCCCAAAGCCTATCCTCTATCGGCAATGGTCTGCCCGCTCTAGGGGAGATAGGTCCTGTGTTACTCCCGGGCCCAGGTCTAATCGGCCCAAATAGTGGCTTAGGCACAGCTTTGCGATTGGTCACTTCTTGTTCATTTTGGCCTTGCTGAGTAAGATTACAAACATGGTTACTACCAGAGGCTTCTGTGGGAAAATCAGATTTCACAGCTACATCTCCTGTGGGAGTTGTAGTACTAACAGGTGGCTTAGTAGTTACACTTCTTAACTTGCTAACTGGCGTTGTTTCAGGTCTTAAAATCAGTGGAGTCACTAGCTGTAAGTGAGAGGAAGAGCTCCAGTCGGACCTCCCCTCTTCAACAGGAGCTGTGGTAGTCAAAACATCAGGGATTACAGTAGTAGTAGTAGTAGCGCTAGTAGTTAAAACATTATTTGGAACTGTGGTCACACTGTCAGGGATTTTATTTATCTTAATTGTGGTCAAAACATTATTTGGAATCGTGGTTGTAACACCAGTTTTAACAACTGCTACGTCGAATGCAGGCAAGGATGCTGACCTATGTTGCATCCGGCCTGCTGGATTGTACTTAACTTGATCACGGTGTGCTGCCTCGTCGTTGACCAAGTCGTCTAGCGTATGCTCTTGTGATGGGTCGACGATCTGCTCCTCGGCCATCGTCTCCATCTTCACCTCCTCCAGCACCACCATCAGACCCCCTAGTGTCATCCAAAACAGAACTGTTATCAGGCTTAGCACGCCCTTCTTTTCCTCGGCCATCATGCCGGTTTGTTACGTCAGACACAATACTGCCCTGAGTTTTGTCTTTGACTTTCGTGCAGTGTGTCAGATGATGCCACGTCGATCCTCCTTCGACCTGGACTGCCGTTGGCGTTGCTCGAACCACTTTGTAGGGACCCTCTCGCCGCGGTTCGTGCCACTTCCTCCTGAAAACTTTGATGTACACCTGGTCTCCAGGAACTACTGGCCCGTCTGCGCCTGCGCTAGAGACGAGCTCCTTTCTCTTTTCCTGCAAATAGATGGCTTTATGGATGCTGGTTAGTTGCTTGATGTAGCTTTTGAATTCAAGCTCTAGCTGCTCCAGTGAAGGCCCCTTGTGGGGTCCTCTGAGCTGAGGAGCTGGCATTGGCCTGCCTGTTAGGACCTCATGAGGTGAAAGATGCGTGCTTCTGTTAGTTTGCATGCGATAGCTCATTAAGGCAAGCGGCAATGCATCAACCCAGTTAAGGTTAGTACAAGCACAGATTTTGCAGATTTTAGACTTCAACGTCAGATTCGCTCGCTCGACCATTCCTTGGCTCTGGGGGTGATAAACTGATCCTAATCGTTGCTTTATCCTTAGTTGTTGCAACACACCTTTAAGGACTTTTTCAACAAAAGCAGGACCATTGTCCGAGCTTATTTCCGACGGGATACCAAAGCGAGGAATCACTTCTCTGACTAGAAACTTTACCACTGTTTCTGAACCTAGATCTTTGGAGGGAACGGCTTCGATCCACCGACTGAATCTGTCAATGATCACCAACATGTACCGCTTCCCATGCACAGACTTAATCATGTCAACATAGTCAATGACCAAATGTTTGAAAGGACCTTCGGGCACTGGAATGTGTCCCGCTGGGACTGTGATGCCCTTTTTCACATTGTTCTCAGCACAAATGTCACACTGATCTATTACTTCCTCAACCATGGCTTTTAGGTAGGGTGACCAGTAACCTTGTTTGTTAAGTCTTTTCAGAACCTCTGTACGACCACAATGATCAGGACCGTGGCTCTCTGAGATTAGCATTGTCAGCAGGGAGACAGGTGCAACGATCAAGCCCTCATGAGACCTCCACAAGCCGCTTGAGTCCATTGTTGCACCTCTTTTTCTCCAACACTGCTGCTCGCTTTTCTCTGCCTTTTCCTGAATCAAAATGATGTCTTCTGGTGTTATTACAGGTTCTAATGATATTACAGGCGTCAAAATGGCTTCTTCACACCTGGAGGCAGATTTTGCCGCCTCATCTGCTGCATTGTTGCCTCTGATGACATCGCAGTTACCCTTGCGGTGTGCAGGGCATTTTACAATGGCCAGTTTCGATGGAAGCATCATTGCTGAGATCAGCTCGTTGATCTGCTTTCCATGAAGGATGGGTGTACCGTCCGTCTTCTTAAAACCTCTTTGTCTCCACACACTTCCAAACAGGTGACAAACACCATGGGCGTATGCAGAGTCAGTGTAAATAGTTGCTACCTGGCCACTTGCCAACTTGCAAGCTTCGGTCAGGGCTTTGAGTTCCGCTAGCTGTGCAGAACAGGGTTGGTTACACTTTTCAGCTTTTACTGTTTCAAATCTGTCATCTACTTTTTCCACAACAGCAAACGCTGCATGGTTTCCTAAGTAGTCTCTAAAACATGAACCATCAACAAAATAGGTGACATCAGATTGATCGAAAGGAGTAGATTCCAAATCAGGCCTTAGCTTAGTGTATCTAGATACCTCAGCTATGCAGCAATGTGGTTCTCCTTCGAACTCAAAGGGAACACTGTTAGCAGGGTTTGTCGTGGTACACCTCTTTATGACAACGTCCGGATATGTCAGTAGTGGCATATACTGCAGGCATCTTGCTTGGTTTAACACAAACTTCCCTCGGTTGATTAGTTCAGATATTTTGTGATGTGTGTAGATGGTGACAGGATATCCCATTGTTATCACTGAGGCTTTCTCATAAGCATAATGCAAAGCAGCCAATCCTTGATAACAAGGGGGCCATCCCTGTGCCACATTGTCAAGTTTTGCACTGTAGTACGCAATAGGTTGTTTCCGACGTCCACTGCATGTGTCCTGCATTAACACTGCAGAGGCATACATGTCATGTCTGTTTGCGACGTACAGCAAAAATGGTTTTGTGTAGTCAGGTGTTGCTAAACTTGGCGCAGTTTGCATGTCTTGTTTGATAGTTTCAAAAGCTATCTTAGCTTCATTTGTCCATTTTAGAGTCGATTTTAAAGACTCACTTCCAGCATCTTTAATCAGTGCCCTAAGTGGTGCGGTTTTTTCAGCATAGTTTTCAATCCACTCGGAGTTGAAACCAGTCATTCCCAGAAATGTCATCATTTGTCCAACAGTTTGTGGTTGTGGAGCTTTGCTCACACCTTCCACGTGTTCTGGTGAGATGGCGACAGTCCCATGGGAGATTACTCTCCCTAGGTACTCTACCTGTGGTTGGCAGTACTGAAGCTTTGTCAGGGAGGCTTTGTGTCCTCCCCGAGCTAACTTCTGTAGGACTTTAATGGAGTCACGATGGCAATCATCGATTGTTCGTGCGCAAATCAGTAGGTCATCAACATACTGAATCACAGTGCTGTTCACCTCGATGCCTTCGAGGCTCTGTTTCAAAATTTGATTGAAGATGTGTGGACTGTGTTTTAGCCCTTGTGGTAGCCTTCTGTACGTGAGCTGTCTTCCACGAAACGTGAATGCAAAAAGATATTGTGATTCTTTGGCCAATGGGATGCTAAAAAATGCTGAACACAGATCAATTACCGTGAAGTATTTAGCTTCTCCATCGATGTTACTCAGTAATGTGCTTGGATTTGGCACGTCTGCGTCAAAGTCAGTGATCACTTCATTTACAGCTCTTAAATCATGTACCAGTCTGTACTTGAGCTTGTCTGCTTTTAGCACTGGCAAAATTGGAGTGTTACATGTGCTATAGGTTTCTTTTAGTACTCCTGCTTGAATTAGACCTTCAATAGTTGCATTTATACCCTCTTCTGCTTCTGGCTTTAGTGGGTATTGGGGTCGATAAGGCAGTCTTGCATTTGGCTTCAATTCCACTTGAACTGGAGTTGCCGATGTTACCAGTCCAACATCCGTGTCATGTTTGGACCATAGCTGGTCTGGAACCTGTTTTAGCATGTCAGCTTTCAACTCGTTTTGAACTGTTTCTGATTCTGCTACACCCTGCATGTGTTTTTTGTTTGCGACTGTTACAACCTGTGGTTTTGACATCATGGTGGTACCGCAGAGAATTTTAATCATTTCTGCATTTTTTGTAGTGTAGATTAGCGGGTTATCTGTTTTCTGCCACTCTGTTTTAGTTGCTGTTAACATCATTGGTCCAAGATCTTTTGACTCAAAGCCTTTGTTTACCATTAAGGTAATGTGTGGTGCTGATTCTGGCACAGTGTGCCATTTTTCAATAAATGGGTTTTCTTCCACATTCACAGCTGCACCTTGCTGTCCTATCACGATGTATTGTGACACTAGCCTAAAGTGCAAGTCTTTTGTTTCTTTGTCCCATTTTTCTTCAAAGATTCTACTGCATGATGGATCATAAGTCATTGTGCAGTGATAGTCACTGAATGGTACAGTAGCTTCTGGAATTTGAGCTTCAATAAATTTCTCCCATTGTTGAAACATCTCGGAGACTGGCTTGTTAATGTCACCAAGCCAGTAGACCTTAGCGTGTTTTGTCTGAGCAGTCATTTGAAAGTTTATTCCAGAGCTATCTACATAAATTCCTTCTGGTGTGCACCAGATTTTTGTTTTTAGTTTACACAATGCATCTCTTCCTAGTAGATTAACTGGAGTTTGGTCTGAAATCAGAATTGGGATTACGATTTCACTGTCATCAACTGCTAGTCTTACTGGAGCTGTTAAGGGGTTTATTTGTTTTGCTCCCGAGAACCCTGTTGTCTTTACGCTTTTCTCAGACATGGGGAGATGAGTTGCATAATTTGATTTTATGCACGAGTAGGTTGCCCCAGTATCAACTAACATTGGGACCGATTTGCCTTCTATTTTAACATTGATCACTGGTTCTTTATCGGCGTTAGCTGTTAAAATTGGTAGTTGCTCCTCCCCCCCAGGGCCCTCCGGGCATCCCTAGAATCCTTGTTGTGCTGCCCATGGATTAACTGGACCTCCTCTTCCCCGGTTTGGTCGTGTTCCACGACCACGCCCAGACCATTCAGGGTTTGGAATTGGATTCGGACAGTCTCGATACAGGTGACCCATCTGGCCACACCCCCAACATGAACCTGGAAGTGGGGGTCGATTCTGCTGCACCCAGCCTTGTCGAGTTGGGTAGCGATTGGGGAAACGATTTGGAAATCGTCTCTGTGGTCCGGGCTGCTGTCTACCATACTGGTTTGGGTAGACATTGATAACCGGTTGAGATGGAGTTTGAGGCGGGGCCACAGCTGTCTGCAATGCTTGGACTTGGCTGTCACTTTTCACCACTGCTGCCTGAGTTTTTGCCTTGCTCTGGAGATCATTTATGTGCAGCTGCGTGAGTTTTCTTTGAGCACACTTTTCTTGCTCAATCATTTTGTTATTGTCTTTCCGATAGCGGTCCACGGCGTGGACTACATGGTCTCTGAACTGTGCATGTGGCATTGAGTCCAGTCCCACCACATCCTCCAGTTTGTCTCGCACAGGAGTCGGGAGAGTGGAAATCAGGGATGTTCGGAACAGAGAAGTCATTATTGGCGTCCCCTCAGGACCCTCCTCCGTCTCCAGCTTCCACCGTCTGAGCTGCCTGTCAACAAATGACGCAGGACTCTCAGTCTCTGAAAGTGGCTCACCTTTCAAGGCTTTGGGGTCAATCCTGTTGGGATATGCTGCTCTTAGTATGTTCCAGAGTGCATTTCTGTGTGTGTTAAACTCCGTGCCGTCAGCCATTGGGTCCAGCATCCATTGGACTCCATTGGATGCTAGCAATGTTCCCATAGCTGATGTCCCAACAACTCGAGCCAAAATAGCTTTGAGATCTCCAAGGGCAAGCATTAGCCCAGTTGTCTCCTGTTCGAAGGCCCGAATCCACTTTCCAGCGCCATCCTGTATCTCGGGCAGCCGCGAAACCAAACCAGTGAGGTCGAGGCTCTGCCAGGGAATATAATTAGCTCTTGTGCCCTTAATTAAAATTGGGTACTGACCATCATTAGTGTATCGAATAGGTGGTTTTAAGTCATGTCTGGGTCTCAGCTCACGGCTTTCACTGCTAGGACCTGGTTTTTCCTTCTCCTGAGTCAGACCTGTATTTGGGTCACCACGCTCTGGTGAGTGAATGCCTGGTTTGTAAAAAGGCTTGAAATTTTTCTCCTTGCTTGTGCTAGTGGTGTTCTCACTAACCTCATCTGAATGTGTGCCTGTGATGTGATTTAAGGATTTCCGCAGGCCTTCAGATATGTCCTGTATAATTTGGTCAACATCGTTTAGCTCATCATGTACATCCTCATCCTTGTTCTCAAGGTCAATCCAGTATGAGTTAGCCTTCGGTTGCCTTTTCAAAAAATCCTTATGTTCTGCAAAACAATCAATCTCCCTTCGTCCTTCTTCCCTTACCGCTCGACGTTCTGTACTGCAATATTTTGGATGCGTTCCACGAGGTGGAGTTGTTTGTTCGAATTCTCTTTCCTCACTTCCTTTTGCATGCTTTTCTTTGCCAGGTGCTTCATCTGATTGCTGTGATGTTGTTAATTTTAAAATTGCATTGTCGACATCTAAACCCTTAGGACCTTTGTCGAATGTGTCGCGCAAATCAAAATCTCCCGTAATTGTAACGGTTCCCAAGAGGGGATACAGGCCCTCTTCTGCTGGGGCCTTCACTTCCTTCTGGGGTTTGTCCAATTTGTCTTTCATTTTGAGAATGGCATGTTTAAAGTTCTGTCTGTAAATCTTTCCTTCATTCCTGAATAAGTCCAGGATCTGAATTTCTTTTTCTCTTTTCTGCTGTCTTTTCTTGGATCCATCTGCTTTATGATCCTGAATTCTCAATTCCAAATTATCACACGCCACTACGTCAAAAGTGCCTTCAGATGGCCACGGATTGCATAGTTTTCTCGTCCGTTTTGACCACTTCTCTGACATGTGCTTTATCTCTTTTGCTAAAGCCGGATTCTTCGCTGCCAAAATTCCTGCTGGCGTGACAGACATTTTGAAGTTTCAGTGACACTATTATTCCTTTGATTAGTTGACTAGTTTGTTTATTTATAGTCTCCTGAAAATAACACAAGAATTGAAAGTTGAAACAGATACTGGTGACATATGATGCTGTGGTCTTGAGTAATCTGTTGTTGCTCTGTTTACACAAATGTTGAACAATTTATCTTCTTATTGTAAATGCCTTAAAATCAAATCTCTTCTGATGTAACACTAAAGTAAAGTTAGTTCAAAAAGCTTTATTTATTGTTGAAAGAAAACTTAATGCCTGATGTATTTATTTCTCCAGCAGTTAAGCTGCAAGATGAGTTTGACTCAAATCTTCTGTCCTGCAGAGGCAGGCTGGTGTGACAGGCTAAAATAGCCGTATCCTTGGTCCGAGCTGTGTGTGAGCAATGTTCAGCCCACAGGGTAGGGTTTCTCTACGCCTACGGCTCACCAACCAATCCACACACAGAGGTGGAGTCAGAGGCGGGATCGCCTCTGTACTTCTGTGTCTGTGTGTGTGAGGAGATTAACGCACACACAGCTGGTGGGTGGAGCTTACACTTCTATTCTGATTCTCTGCCCAGTCTAAGCTGAGAGTCTGACCACTAAGGATGTCTGTACAGAGAAACGAACAAGTCCTGGTGACATCAACCGCACCCAGTCTTCAGAATTTAGCAACTCTCATACAGCTTTATAACATTACAACACAGGAAAAAGTCAACCACAATTGAGACCGAATCAGCAGAAGAAAAATCAGTTTCTCTCTAATTTATCCAAGCAATAGTTTAAACAAGATCAGAGTATTTGAACTTTCACGAGTAAAACAACCACACACAACAAAGCTTTCACACTTGCATAGAGATAAAAAACACACTTCAAAGCGATTTGACACTGGAACAACGTTTCATGCCAAACAGCAACACACATACACATTATTATTTTTACTCATAATCTATATTTCTCATATTTCACATAACCCAGCTGGTAAAAATAGTTATCATGCTTGTGCACTTCAGCATATATTTTTTATTTATATATATGTCACTCTAAAAACTTGTTATTATTATTTTAACTTCTGGTTTTCTGTTCAAAGGCTAATCAGAACAAGATCACAGACTTTGAAATTTGTATAACATTAAACATCAAAATGTAGCACTGCAGTGAATAATATTGATTTGTTTTACACCGTTTTTTAAAGCTTCTCCTAGTTTTTCCTCCTTTTTTCCTCCTAACCTCTGGCGCCTCACCCACAGCTGTTCTCACTCACACACACGCTTGTCTTCACAAACACACACACACACACTTGTCTCAGCGCACACACACACACACACACACAAAAAAACTCAATAGACAGTTTCCCCGAGCACCCGGGTCTGTCGTTTCCCTTGCAGCCTCTCCGCTGCTCCTATGAGTTCAACACATGCCTTTTGCCAACAACACATGAAATTTACCAATCCTCGAGGATTCAACCAAATTACTGGCAAGCTTATCTGTCACAACTTCAGCGCTTTTTCTCAGATCCCAATCTTATCCCGGCCTCACCGGGGCATATGGATCTCACTTGTCGACCTTTTACTTGTCCTTCCTGGACTCTTTTTTTTTTTTATCAGCTGTCAAATTCTATTCCAATTCTCGCTGTCCCAGCTTTTAATTTGTCACTTTAAACTTTGTCCGTCATCAAAATGACTCAGCTGACTTCACACATGTGTGAATAATTTCACCGCTGCTCTGGACAAGCGCCTTCTCTTGTTGTTATTCTAAATTATGAGTAGGGCATGTTTTTTTTCTCCCAGACCATTTCTCAGTCCACGAAAATAACTCCAAAATTGAACAAAAGTTGTTCTTACCTATAAGGGCCCCGGAGTCAGGTTTCAGTGGATTGAGAAATGATCCGAAGAGCACACCTCCACTCCCCGCTTCGTGGTCACCAAATGTGGTTCTTTTTCCTTATCAAAAACAAGAGAGAGACAGTTTATCCAATCTCAGCGTGGGGCTTTATTTGTACAATTCAGCAATACATCACCAACACTTCATGGGGACAGCCTTCAGCCTCGAACTAAATGCCTCGGCTGGAAACCTGCTGCAAAAGCCCTTTCTCCTACACCACGCAGCATCGGTTATACTCTTCTGGCCCCCACCCTCATGATTTCGGGAAATGATGGGATGGCTGTTTTATTACCCAATATGGTCAAAGTAAGCCAATACTTACTGGAAGTTACATAAGCTGGACTGAACAACATGTTGTTGAGCACGTACGCAGCAGCTGGACAATCAAGATGTTAAAAGTGCACGTACACAGGATGCTGGGCTGATCAACATCTTGTCAAAATGCACGTACACAGAACACTGCTTTTTGGCTCCTACAGCACCACTTCCGCATTCCTGCCAGGCCGCGTTGCAGCGCGGTTTCTCCGTCCAAGTTTTTTAAGGTCCGTTTATCCTCATTCCTCAGTGGTTTCTCCTCCTGTTCCCTCAATAAGTGTTTTTTATAAACACCGTGGATCTAACCCTGCTAATTTACGTCCAACTCCAGCTGTTTCTGTAGTTTCTGATTCCTCCACCTCACTCAGTATGGCTCTATTAAATTCCCGCTCTGTTAACAATAAGACCTTCCTGCTCAATGATCTAATTCTCTCTAAAAAC
This sequence comes from Nothobranchius furzeri, assembly GCF_043380555.1. NCBI lineage: Eukaryota > Metazoa > Chordata > Actinopteri > Cyprinodontiformes > Nothobranchiidae > Nothobranchius > Nothobranchius furzeri. The sequence goes on along the minus strand of NC_091753.1, from coordinate 36,828,866 downwards.
CTGGATTTTCTGTTTCTGACTGAAGTTTGGCAGCAAACATCTGATTATTCTGGTCTGATTGAACTCTGCCCGAGTGATTATTCATTTCTTAGCCAGCCTCGGGGTTCTGGTCGTGGTGGAGGCCTAGCTGTTGTTTTCAGAGACCATCTTCCATGTAGCTCTACAACCTCTGGTCACTTTGCTTCCTTTAAACTGCAGCTGATTAAAGTCGGGCATAAGGACCCGTTCTACTGTGCTGTGGTCTATCGTCCACCTGGTCCAAACAGTTCTTTCCTTCAGGAGTTTAGTGACTTTCTATCCTCCACTGTGAAGCTGTCCAGACTGGTGATTGTTGGTGGTTTTAACATCCACGTTGATGATCCCTCCAATCTCTTTGCCATCAATTTCTCCAGCTTCATGGACACCTTCGGCTTTACCCAGCATGTTTCTGGCCCCACACACACCAGGGGGCACACTCTAGACCTTGTTTTTACCCTGAGTCTAAATGCTGACAGTGTTTGTCCTGAGGATGTTTATATTTCAGATCACCATTGCATTTCCTTTAACTTGTCAGTTTCTGCGTCCCCACCTCCTGCTTGCCATATGTTTAGTTCTCGTTTTCTTAATGAGAGCACAGCTAGCAATTTGTCTGCTGCTTTTTATCCACCCTGTTCTTCTGATAACAACCCAGATTCCTTAACTTCTCAGTTTAACGAGCATTGCCTCTACATTCTGGACAACATCTGTCCTGTCAGAACCAGATCAGTTCCTGCAGTGAACCCTACTCCCTGGTTTAATGACAGGCTTCGCGACCTGAAGCGCCAATGCAGAAAAATTGAGTGCTTGTGGAAGAAAACCCATCTCCACATTCATCTGCTGCACCTAAAGGATCTTCTGACATCCTTTAACTCTGCAGTCAGAGACGCCAGGGTTTCCTATTTCTCCAACCTGGTGTCCCAGAGCAAAGGGAACCCCAAGGTGCTGTTTAACACCATCAGCAGCATCGTCTTGCCTGCCTCTCCTACAGCCTCCATCCACTCTGTTGCAGCCTGTGAGAACTTTCTGTCTTTCTTTGTGGACAAAGTCAATAAGGTTAGATCTAGCATATCTCCTTCAGCCTTATCGCTGCCTCTCCCGATTCCAACCAGGCCCATCCTCCTAGATAGCTTTGCTCTGGTTTCTTTGCCTGAGTTAACCAAACTAGTTAACTCTATGAAGACCTCTGCATGCCCCCTCGACATCTTATCGTCATCTTTGTTTAAAAATGCTTTTCTGTCCATCGGTCCCAGCGTGCTCTCTATAATTAATGCTTCTCTGATTTCTGGTCAGGTCCCTGCTTACTTTAAGAACGCTGTAATTCACCCGCTTCTTAAAAATCCGAGTCTCGACCCCTCTCTCCATAGCAGCTTCAGACCCATCTCTAAACTTCCATTCATCTCCAAGATCTTGGAAAAGGTTGTGGCTAAACAACTCACAGCTGCTCTTGATGAACATAACATCTATGACAGCTTCCAGTCAGGTTTTCGTAGAGCTCATTCTACTGAAACAGCTCTTCTTAGGGTCTCTAATGACCTTCTGACTCACAGTGATGCAGGGGACTGTTCTGTTCTGGTCCTGCTGGACCTGACTGCAGCCTATGACACTGTTGACCATCACCTGCTACTGGAGAGGCTGAGAGACTGGGTAGGTCTATCAGGATCTGCTCTAGAGTGGTTCTCCTCTTATCTCTCTGAGCGCTCCTTTTCTGTGGCTTTCTCCAAGTTTAAGTCCTCCACCACCTCTCTTACCCATGGTGTCCCTCAAGGTTCTGTGCTGGGACCTCTACTCTTCCTCCTCTATCTTTTTCCTCTTCAGCACATCATGAGCTCCTTCAAAGGAATCTCCTACCATCTTTATGCAGATTACATCCAACTGTACATCTCCTTTAAGCCCCATGAGATGTCTAAGCTGCAGCTGTTACACACCTGCTTAGACTCTGTCAAAACCTGGATGGCTGGGAGCTTTCTACAGCTGAATGAAGATAAGACTGAGATCCTCATCTGTGCCCCAGACAAGCTGGTTCCCAAAGTCAGAGACTCTCTTGGTCAGCTTGCTTCCCACACCAAACCTTCCGTCAGGAATCTTGGCGTGACCTTAGACCCAGCTCTCACCTTGGATTCTCATGTCAGTTCTCTTGTTCGCTCTTCCATCTTGCATCTCAGGAACATTGCTAAGCTGAGTCCCATTCTGTCTCGCTCTGAACTTGAGACAGTTCTCCACGCCTTCATCTCCTCACGCTTAGACTACTGTAACTCTCTTTTCACGTGTCTAAGCAGAACCTCCCTGAACCGTCTACAGGTGGTTCAGAATGCCTGTGCTCAGCTTCTGACCAAGTCCTCCAAACACACCCACATCACTCCGCTTCTCCTCCAGCTTCACTTGCTGCCAGTCAACTTCAGGGTTCATTTTAAGATCCTGATTCTGGTCTATAGGGCCTTACATGGACAAGCACCATCTTACATTGGTGATCTTCTTAATCCCTACACCCCCAGCAGGTCCCTGAGGTCCAGTGATCAAAGCCTACTGGTTGTGCAGCACACCAGGCTAAAGACCAAAGGTGACAGATCATTTGCTGCTGAGGCCCCGAGACTTTGGAACTCTCTCCCTCTGAGCCTGAGATCAATGGACTCAGAGGTCTCCTTCAAAGCAGCTGAAGACTCACTTGTTTAAGCTGGCTTTTGGATGACCTTCTTCACCACTCTCTCTTTATTCATCTCTCCCCACCTATCCCACCTTCCTCACGATCCACTGATTTCCCTCTTTCCTATTCACTCTCTCTCTTTCTTAACATTTTTTCTTTTAAATTGCAATTGCTTATTCTTGCTCATTTTAAATATATTTTTTAAAAAATTTCAAAATGCTTTTTTCTAGTTTTACAATTTTTATATTTTTTGTTTTTGTTTTTGTGAAGCGCCTCGTGATTTTTATCTTGAAAGGCGCCATAGAAATGATATTTTCTTCTTCTTCTTCTTCTTCATGCGTGTCCCAAGAGCAAGATACAAATATTCTGCTTGAACTTGAACACATTGCTGTCCACTCAGACGGATCATCAGGGATTACCTTCACAGGTAAAGTGTGAATAATTTTTCCTGATAAATTATTTCATAGTTCTGCTTTATGTTTTCTTGTGCACCAGGCAGCCAGGGGCCCAGAAAGCTCAAGTTAGGTCTAGCCTTTAGAGTAAACAAAGCTCCAAGGATTCACACGCTGCCTCACTAGTATAAGTTTTATTCTTTTATTCAGCTGGTTCTTCAATTTTCTATTTTGCTTGATCACAAAATGTTCATTTATATATATTTATTTTAAATTAAAGAGACAATATGTAGTTTTGACTGTTAATCTCTGGAAACATTCATCAAATGTTGTTGAAAATTAACTAAAGGATGCCCAGCATTTGCAAAACACTTGTGGCTTTGTAACATATCTGGTTTAAAATACACGGGAGTGGATCTTGTCAGAACCCAAGCCCCCAGACCGGCCTCCCCCAGCTAACCGGCCTCCATCTTGGACCACATTTCCCAGCATGCTCCTCGCGGGAACTCCCGGCATTCTCCCAGTCACACCCAAGCCTATATATGGAAGACGCCGCACCGGCTCTTCACTCAGTCATCGTTTCATTGAAACCCCTGATCAGAGTTCTCCACCGAATAATCCAGATATCAAACATCTTTACCAAGCTCAACTCCCGTACCCAGTCGACCATCGTGACAGGATGACTGAGTCTGTAGATCCAGCGGAGTTCGAGCGCATGAAAAGAAAGATGGAGCAAATGGAAAATGAACTCATTCAGCTCCACGCCCTGATCGATCGGCTCCACACCAAACAAAACTCCCAGACCGATCTCATCCTACAATTATCCACAGCCCTCCATGCTCTCCAGCAGCAAGCCCTCGCTCCACCAACAGAGGGGCCGCACTTTAGTCTCCCAGAGAGGTGGAACGGAGAGACGGGGAGCCCAGACGGTCTGCTCGCCACCCTCGACATGCAGTTTGAGTGCCAGCCAGGGCGCTTCCCCACTGCGCGCTCTCGGGTGGCGCATCTCACCTCCCTGCTCTCCGGACGCGCGGCTGAGTGGGCCGCTGCGCTTTATAATTCCAAATCACCAGCTTGCAATGACTATGCTGCTTTTGTGTCCGCCCTCAGAAAGACTTTTGTTCCACCCAGCAGCGAAGTGGGAGCAGAAACACAACTCCTAATGCTCCGCCAGCGGGAGCGCACGGTGTGCGCTTATGCGTCGGAGTTCCGCACCATCTCCGGCAAGCTGCGGTGGGATGACTCTGCCCTCCGAGCCGTCTTCTTGGAGGGACTGGCGACCTACATCCGTGATGAGATGGCGGGAAAGGAACTGCCCCAGACCCTGGATGAAGTGGTCGATTTGGCGCTGCGCATGGATCAGCGGGTTCTGGTTCGGCCCAAGCCCTTCACTCGCCCATCCAGGGCACCTGGACCTCTTCCTCGTTCCCCCATGCCTGCTCCCGGACCCGCTTCTACTGATGAGCCCATGCAATTAGGCCACCTTCCTCCAGAGGAGAGACAGCGACGGTGGCGCGAGGGTCTCTGTGCCTATTGTGGCTCCTCCCACCACAGACGCCTGAACTGTCCATTACGTTTGGGAAACGAGGGAACCCACTGAGTATCGGGGTCGCTCAGCCTGGGTCACCTTCAGCCCCCGCCTCTTCAAATCGACTCCTTCTTCATGTTACCCTCCTTCATGTTGAGACCTCACTTCAGATGCACGCGCTGTTGGACTCGGGGGACGCTGACAATTTTATGGATATGGATCTGGCTAAGCGCCTACGGATCCCCATGACCCCCTTGGAGAGAGTTGTGCCTGTGACCTCGGTGGACGGTAGGCCCCTCCAACCCTATCCGATCCAAAACCGAACCCAGCCACTCCAGATGATTGTCCAAGGCCACCAAGAGACCCTCCAGTTCCTGATCATATGTGCTCCCTCCTCTCCTCTAATCCTGGGATTTCCCTGGCTCCGTCTCCACGACCCCCGGATTTCCTGGTCCCAGGGCCGCATTTTGGAATGGGGGACCCAGTGCCAGGCCCACCTCTCTCCTCCTACATCCATGCCAGACCGCCCGGACGGTGACACTGGCCAAACACCGCCCAATCTGCCACTGCCCTACCGGGACCTGGCTGCGGTGTTCGACAAGCGGCGCGCCACCACACTGCCGCCTCACCGCCCGTACGACATGGAAATCAAGCTGCAACCAGGAACCAGTCCACCCCGGGGGCGCCTTTTTTCTATGTCTCCCGCCGAGTCCAGAGCCATGGAGGAATATATTGACCAGGCCCTCCAGCAGGGTTTCATTCGACCTTCCTCCTCCCCGGGTGCCGCAGGCTTCTTCTTTGTCAGGAAAAAGGAGGGTGATCTCCACCCCTGTATCGATTACCGAGGTCTGAACAAGATCACAGTCAGAGATCGTCATCCTCTGCCGCTCCTCACGTCCGCCCTGGGTGCCATCTCCCAGGCGCGGATTTTCACCAAGCTGGACCTCCGGAGCGCCTACAACCTGGTCCGTATCAAAGCTGGAGATGAGTGGAAGACGGCGTTCATCACCCCCACCGGTCACTGGGAGTACCAGGTCATGCTCTTCGGACTGTGCAATAGCCCCGCCGTTTTCCAATGCTTCATCAATGATGTCCTCCGTGACATGTTGGGACGGTGGTTGTTTGCCTACCTGGATGACATTCTGATCTACTCCAAGTCAGAGGCCGAACACCACCACCATGTTCGCGCTGTCCTGACCCGGCTCCTGGACAACAACCTGTTCTGTAAGCCCGAGAAGTGCTCCTTCCACCAGTGGTCCGTTTCATTCCTGGGCTACCTGATTTCGGATCAAGGTCTAACTATGGACCATCAGAAAGTCCAGGCGGTGAAGGACTGGCCCCTACCAACCAGCCTGAAGCAACTGCAGAGTTTTCTGGGTTTCTGCAACTTTTACCGTCGATTTATCAAAGACTTTAGCACCATTGTAGCACCTCTCACCTCTCTCACCCGACCGAGCCCTCCTGGTCAACCGTTCCGGCTCACCCCAGATGCCGTTTGGGCCTTCCACTACCTAGTCGCTCGTTTCACATGGGCTCCTATCCTGCCCCATCCGGATCAGGCAGTCCCTTTGGTGGTTGAGGTCGACACTTCGGATGTCGGCGCCGGCGCCATCCTGTCCCAAGGCGGCCCAGATGACAGGCTACATCCCTGCGCCTACTTCTCCAGGAAGTTTTCCACCACCCAGCAGAAGTACGGCGTAGGGGATCGCGAGCTGCTGGCCATAAAATGGGCGTTGGAGGAATGGAGGCAGTGGCTTCTGGGCACCACTCAACCTAACCCACATCCGGTCCGCCAAGCAGCTAAATCCTCACCAGGCTCGCTGGGCCCTCTTCTTCGAACCCTATGAGTTCCATCTCGCCTATCGCCCCGGGACTAAAAACCAGAAGGCGGACGCCCTCTCCCGCCAGTTCACACATTCAGCGCCCACGTCCGAGCCGGCGCCCATCCTCCCAGAGCACCGTTCCGTGGCCCACCTTGGGTGGCCGTTGGAGGAGGCCATCCAAAACGCCCTCCGGGATGACCCAGCGCCGCCAGAGACCCTCGCCGGTCGGCTCTACGTCCCCGCGGCCTGTCGCAGTGAGGCGTTGGCCCGGGCCCACTCATCACGCCTGTCTGGTCACGCGGGCTTCTCTCGGACTCTCAAGTTCTTGAAACGGGCTCTCTGGTGGCCACGTATGGAGAGGGACGTTAAGGAATTCACGAGCGCCTGTGACGTCTGCGCCCACTCTAAGGCATCCACCCAGGCTCCGGTTGGCACCCTCAGACCTCTTCCGGTGCCCAGCCGCCCCTGGTCCCATGTGGGGCTGGACTTTGTCACAGGTCTCCCGCCGGTCAACGACCTCAACACCATCCTAACAGTCACTGACCGGTTTTCCAAAGCTGTTCACTTCATCGCCCTCCCGGGCCTTCCCTCGGCCCGACGCACTGCAGAACTGTTTCTGGAGAATGTGGTGCGTCTCCACGGGTTCCCGGTCGACGTGGTCTCAGATCGTGGTCCCCAGTTCATGGCCCGTTTCTGGAAAGCCTTCTGCCATCTAGTGGGAGCTTCTGTCAGCCTGTCTTCGGGCTACCACCCACAGACCAATGGTCAATCGGAGCGGGCGAACCAACAGTTGGGCTGGTACCTCCGCTGCTTTGTCTCGGCCCAGCCCTCGCAGTGGCCTAAGTACCTCCTCTGGGCGGAGCTGTCTCATAATCTCCACACCTCCTCGGCCACTCAGATGTCCCCTTTCGAGGTCTGCTATGGCTACCAGCCCCCAGTCTTCGCCCACCAGGAACCCGAAGTCGCGGTGCCAGCCGCTCAATCCCTGGTGAGGCGCTGCAAGAATGCATGGACCTCCATTACCCGGGCCAAAGCCCATTACTCACACCAACACCTCCGCAGGCACCGCCCGGGTCCCTCCTATGCTCCAGGGGACAAGGTCTGGGTGTCCACGGCAGGCCTCCGGGTCCGTGCCGGTTCCAGGAAGCTCGCTCCCCGGTTCCTCGGGCCCTACCCCGTGCAGGAGGTCATCAACCCGGTCACGTACCGGCTGCGGCTGCCTACAAGCCTTCGCGTCCATCCTACCTTCCACACCTCCCGGCTCAAGCCTTACGTGGAATCCCCCCTCCTGCCACCTCAGGCTCCAGCACCTCCGCCGGCCCGCTTCCTCGACGGTGAGCCCATCTACACAGTCCGGCGCATTCTGGACGCTCGCCGCCGGGGTCGGGGCTGGCAGTACCTCGTAGATTGGGCGGACTATGGCCCCGAGGAACGTTCCTGGGAGCCAGCCCGCTCCATCTTGGACCCTGCCCTCATCTCGTACTTCTGGGCCCGCCGAGGTGGCCCGGGGACTTCTGGAGCCGTCCCTGGACCGGGGGGTCCTGTCAGAGTCCAAGCCCCCAGGTCGGGCTCTCCCAGCTGACCGGCTTCTGTCTCGGACCATTACCCAGCATGCCCCTCACGGGAATTCCCTCCACGTTGCACCTGCGTCATCCATGTCTTTATATGGAAGACGCCACACCGGCTCTTCACTCAGTCATCGTTCCACCGTGATCCATGATCAGAGTATTTCCAAAGCTACCACAGCTAAACCTCCACCTTTCCTCCTCAGACCTCATCCGTCAGCCTTTCCAGCACCGCTTTCAGCCAACCGTCTGTGTAATAAAAGCTCTTACTCCCGAACCCAGTCTTCGAGTCTGACAGCATGCATGATAGGAGATACATGATAATAGTCATCTAAAATGTATTTGTTTTTCTATTTTATGAGAGGGGACAAAGTATATATCAGTAATTGTTTATATCACTAGAGAGACACAATAATGGAATTTAGGATATCAGTAAAAACTAATTTTAACCTGAAATTGCTCAGTGGGGAAACTTTTTGTTCATTAAAAACAAGCACTGAAAAACAAAAATACTCCTCACACTCTGAACTACATTCATCATGCCAGAGGTTTTCTAAAAGTCTTTCTGAATTTCAGTAAATTTGGTGTCAGTGACTGGAAGAAAGAGCTGTTTTTTAAAAGATACTCTTATAACTACATGGGGTAAGAAAAATATTATCTTTAACCTCATTGAAAATTATTTTAAGAACATCTGCAACACAACACATCCTGGTAACCGGGTGGTTGGAGGGCATACAGATCTGCTCATCAGCCGGCCAGGTGTATTTAAGCAGCTGAGAGACATCTACACTTCGCTGGATGATTACTCAACCTGGGTACCTTCTAACAGCCACTTGTAAATCTTATTCGAGCTCTTTAAATTTTTGAGAATTGAATGTGTTTTTTGATGTTGGATTTGTTGCCTTTGACCTCCTACTCTTGTCTCCAGAAAGAAACTTCACCCTCATCTTAGACTGACAAAACTCAGGAGCCCACATCATCTGGAACTCCAACCCTGCTCGTCTCTCAGTCTCTCCCTGGCCAGAACCACCTCCAGCACCCCACCTTCGCTCCTCTGGATCCGAACTCGCTCAGCCTCTCCACTAGCTCAGCTCCCTTCTCGCCTGTGGACACACCTCATCTCGGACTCTCCCCTCCCCACGAGCCTGCCTCCACGTCAAACTGTTGGTCCACACCAACCCAGATTACTCCCCCCCCCCACACACCCCCACCCCGATTCTAACCCTCTCCTCCGTCTCCAGACTTCCCCACTTACCGGAATCTACCAACGGGATCAGCTCACTTTAAAGCTGCAACCTCAGTATTCTTTATATTATTGTTTCTTACCACTACTCTGACTCGGTCCTGATTCTGTATGTTGTGGGTTAGACATGTGAACCACAACATGACATTTACAGCAGAAATGTGTAAAGTTTGTATTAAGCTGTTGAACATATGAAGTCAACAAGCACTTATATTCTTTTCAGACAGATTCTCTCATTCATGGACATTGGCATGTCGTCAACATTCAGACACACACGCTTTCTAAATCCATCCCTCTGTTTGTCCATCTGTCCTTTTCACCCTAATACATTCTGAGGATCCCATACGTTTAATCACAGTTTGACATTTCAACAGCCATTTTCACACATTCACATGCTGGGCTTGTCTTGTATGTTACTTACCAATGTAGTTTATTTATGTTAAGGATTTTTATAGATGAGGTTAAGAAAAATTATAAATTATTTCAGTTTGGGCTCCAGTAAGCCCCATAGATCTGCTGCAGCTTGGTTAACCTCCAGACTCGCCCACCTGCAGAGGGAAAGCTCAGAGACAGAGTGACAGCAGGAACTCACCTCAGACCGTGACAGTAAAAGGTTATGGTAAGTTTTAGTAGTCAATCTGTCTAATAGCCTGAAACACCCTTATATGCATTTCATGCAAAAACACTGGAGCGTGTTCTACTTTTGATGTCGCTGTGCAAGTGGGTGCTAGCGCTGCTGGGTGCTAGTACTGCTGGGTGCTTGTGCGGCTGGGTGCTTGTGCGGCTGGGTGCTTGTGCTACTAGGTGCTAGTGCTGCCAATTAAAAAAAAAGGAAACAAGGAAAGAGCTCTAGGACATCGATGAAAACAAATCAACAGAAACTCTCCCACTGGCAAAATGTATGACACAAATTTAAATGCTCCCTTTTATCTGCTCCACGCTGTGAAATACTGCTCTTTCACATACATACTGCCACCACTTTGCTTTTTCTGTCTTTTGCTAGACCCATTCCCATTTCTGTTGTTGTGGACCTTACCCAGCTTTGGAAAATAGAATGATAAAAAAAGGTCCAGTCTCACATGTGGGTATCTAGAGTCCAATTACCACCTCCCCCAACAACGATGGTTAGTTCCTTCCCATTTGATTATATTTAGGAGACAAATCTTTGAGATGAGTGGAGCGGCTCAGACCCGTAGGCACCCCTGCAAATGCATGCTTGTTTGTCTAGGGCTACAACCCATAATGCATTGTGACATTACATCGTAATCTGTTTTTAGCTACTGTGGATTATGCTATTAGGAGATAAATAGTGGCCATAATTAACCAATGACTTGAGAATCTCTTGCAAGTGCAACACAGGTTTAGCATCTCCTTCAAACTTGCAGAACTGACAGAATTCACCTGGAAAAGGGGCATCTGCAGTCATTCTGCACTGGTGCAGTCTGCCCACGTTTAATGAAGGCATTATGCATGCAGAGGAAAGCACACCCATTTTTATGTAAAAAACATCTGATTCTCAAAAAGCCATGTTGTTTGCAATTAGCATTTTGTGAGCAAAATTCACAGGTGGCAATTGCACCTCAGGATAAATACAAAAGGACTTTATTTCTCTGCTGGACTTTACAAAAAAGAGTGCAGGTTTTTCATAAAAACTAAAACCCATCAAGTGATTGTTCTAAAAATAACTTGTTGCATGCATTGTTAATTGTAACTCCAAATGGATGATTTTTTAAAAATTTTTACTCGTAGAAAAATCAGAAGAGAAAACTGATCTTTCCAGGGGCAGGAGGGCTGATTCCAAACCAGACTCTACACGTGTTTAAACTACTGTCCATATTTGCACATTGAATCTTGAAATTGGTTAATCTATAGTTTAATATTTCATTTGGAAATTGGAAATTACTTTGTTCTTCATCCTTTACAATCTGCAGCTCACTCTGAGAAAACTTTTTTTCCTCTTTATCACATATTTTCCTGCTGTTTCCATCTTCAATTTGTGCAGCACAGCCTGATCTTAATGATAGCTAATTGCACCATCCTTCAGGGTGTGTGTTTGCTAGCATATTATTAGTGTGTTTTGCTTTGTGAGGTTGACACTGAAGAACATTTTGAAGGAATTAAGGTGCAACTTGCACTTCAACATAATTATCAATTTGCTCAAAAAATACCTAGAATTAGCTAGGGCCCATGCTGAAATAGATGAAGACTACTAGGACTCTATACTCTGGAGTGGTGGGACAAAGATCACTGTTTTCCGAACTAATGATTTCAAAACTGTATGGCTTTGTAAAGGTGAGGACTTCACAGAGAAATGCATGGTGCTTACAGCAAAACACGGTGGTGGCAGTGCCATTATGTGGGACTGCATGAGTGCTGCTGGTGTTGGGAAGCTGCATTTCATTGATGGTATCATGATCTCAACAACGTACTGCTCTATACTGAAGGAGAAGATGCTGCCGTCACTTCGCGCACTTGGTCATCGTGCACTTTTTCAACACAACAATGATCCAAAACACATCTAAAGCTACTGTTGCATTTCTGAAGAAGAACAGGGTGAAGGTGATTGAATAGTCAAGTATGTCTCCTGATCTGAACCCAATAGAACACATGTGGGGAATTTTGAAGCAGCAAGTTGAGCATCACTCTCCATCCAGCATCCAGGCCCTAAAAGAGGTTATTCTTGATGAATGGAAAAAGATAGATGTCGCAATATGTCGTCAACTTGTTCATTCCATGCCTAGAAGACTTGTTGCTGTACTTGAAAATCATGGTGGCCATACAAAATACTAGATGTGGTAGTTTTTGTTGTGGAGTGTATTCATTTTTGCTTCAACCAAGTTTAGTAAAACTGAAGATTTAGTTATCTAAGTTAAATTATTAACCTTATTTTCATGTTATGGAGTTAAACAAGTGTTCAATAAAACCCAGGAAGGACCAAAAACAGCCCTAAGTTATCAGTGCAAAGTGAACGTGGAGGGGCATTCAATTGCAGCAAATCAGACAGGTAGGTTGGTGCCAATTGAAGGATTTCAAAACCAACAGAAGAAGTTTTAAATAAAGCCTGGAAAAAATTAAACATTAAGTAAAAAACAGGTAACCAGTGCATTAGGTCAGTATTAGGGTAATGTGATCAAAGTTTCATTTTCCAGTTTAAAACCTCCAAGCAGTAGTTTGGACGGGCTGGAGATGAGATGGTGTACTCTGGCAAACCAAGAATAAAACAGGGTTGCAATAATTAAACTATAAAGTGATAGATGCATGAATGACTATTTCCAGGACTCGTCTAGAAAAAAATGGTTTCATCTTTGACAGTTGTCTAAGATGATAGACTGCTAATGACTCCACCTCATTTAAATGGGCATCAAAACTAAATCTGTTATCAATCTTTACCCCACATCAGTGCAAATATTTGAGCCAACATGCTAGCTCCTGTATTTTGCTCAGAAAGTTCATCACCATTCAAGCCTTCTGACAAATCGATCCTTAGATCTCCCTAATGGTAATTAAAGATGGCAATCATCTGCATAACAATGGTATGGAATTCCAAATTTCTGCTAAGTCACCCAAAGGAAGGAAATGAAAAGAAAACAACAGAGGCTCCACAATCGATCCCTGTGGGACACCACATATCATTCAGTCCTGGATAAGAATGAGCCCTGCCTCACACAGTGTTTTGTATTTATTTTATTTTTTATTCATTTACTTATCTTTAAGGAGAATCAGCCTTTTGAGATGAACCATCTCGTTTACAAGTGTGTCTTCCATAAAAAGTTTCAATGAAAGTTAAAGACTACGATGACATCCACAGCATTTTCCAAGCAAAAATAAGAAAGTAAACATACAAACAGCACAACAAACAGTACAATAAAAACACATAAAAATAATAAATATCAAATTAAAGAGTAACTATAAATGCTTAAATTGTTCTCCATTAAAAAAATCAAACACAGTTGCAGTCCACACACACACACACACACACACACACACACACACACACACACACACACACACACACACACACAGTTGCAGGTTGGTATTATGTGTCCGTATATCAAAGTTCCAAATAAACAAAAAGATGTAAGAAACCTTCGGTCAGCTGGTTATTTGTTCCAGTCTAATGGAGCTTTAATAGAAAAAGCCAGCTTCCCAGTCTTTTTAAAATGAAGAACCACAGATTAAACTTGATGAGTTCTGTGTGTGTTGTAATCACCTCTGGTCACCCGGGCTGCATGGTGGCACAGTTGTTAGCACTGTTGCCTTGCAGCACGAAGGTTGCAGGTTCGAAACTTGGCTGCGGCCTTTCTGCGTGGAGTTGCGTGTTCTCCCCATGCATGCGAGGGTTTCCTCCGGGTACTCCGGTTTCCCCCACAGATCACAACATGCCCTACAGGTCATAAATTGTAAGTCGCTTTGGATAAAAGCGTCTGCCAAATAAATAAACATAAATAAATAAATAAACATAAACATCACGTCCTGCTCTGTATTCCACGGATGTGCTATAAGTCAAGGGGTGAGTGAGCATTTGTCCGTGCTGCCCCCCAGCTGTGGAATGCATTGCCCATTACTGTAAGGCAAGCTTCTTCTTTGGCAGTTTAAAAATCTTGCTTGAAAACCCACTTTTATGGATTAGCTTTAAATTTCTGACTTGTGGGGTATAGTTTCTCTGTCTTATTGTCTCAACTGTACTTTTAGTGTTTTAATCTCTTATTGTGTTTTAAAATGTGATCTTATCTCTGTGTTTATTTTTTTGTTTTTGTTTTATCCAAGCAGAGTGGGAGTGGGAGACGGAAGAGGAGTTATTTCCTCAAGCTCAAATTTAATCAAAAAGCATTTTTTACATTTTGAACGCTGAGCCCGGCGCGGTTCCACCGGCCCGGCCCAACACCGAACCTGGCGCTGCTACATAAGCCCGGCCCAACGCCGAACCCGACGCAGTTCCACCAGCCCGGCCCAACGCCGAACCCGGCGATGCTACATCAGCCCGGCCCAAAGCAGAACACGACGCGGTTCCAGCGGCCCGGCCCAACGCCAAACCCGCTACTGCATCCGCTTGTGAGAGAGGAGGGTCAGGGGAGATTCAGTGAGGGAGATAACGAAAAGACAAAGATACATCCTCTGACACCATTCACCAGGACCAGCTGACAGATCTACTGGCAAGTTCTAATTAAGCAGCGTGGAATGGCTCCGAAAAAAGGTCCCGTCGACAGAGGAGATCGAGGACATTAAAAAGTCTCTCGAATTTGTGTCCGAGGAAGTGACTGTTGTTAGAGCGCAACAGAAGCAGACCCTAGATATTTTGGAGGGGGTGAAACTGTTGCGCCTTCAGAATGTGGAAAAAGACAAACGCATCCAGGCTCTGGAGCAGCAATTGGACGAACTGGAGCAGTATTCTAAAATGAATGAAGTGGTCATTATGGGGTTTCCACTAAAACCGTGCAGTTATGTTCGCGCTGGAGCTCCAAACAATATATATGGAGCTCAGGGAGGAGAAGGAGAGATCAGTGGAGCAACAGGTGGCCTCCTTCCTTCATAGTAAAGGGATCAAGTTGGACCTGGATCACATCGAGACGTGTCACCCGCTACCCAGGAGGAAGAGTTAACATCCTGCCATCATAATGAGGTTTGAGAACAGAAAAAACAAGACGGCACTCAAAACAGGGACGTAAACTGAAAGGAACAAATGTCTTCATAAACGATCACTTAACAAAGAAAAATGCTGACATTGCCAGGAAAGATAGATACCTGAAAAAACAAAAGAAGATCCAACAAATTGTAAAATCTTTATTAAACTCAATGAAAGTCCTGAAGAAGCAAAAGTAGTGGTGGTGAGACACATTCAAGAACTTGATAAGTATTGATGATGTGAAACTAGCCTTATAGCTTAATATCGGCCTATGTGTCTGTTCATGCATAATGCCTCAAGCATACTGACTCCATGAGTACTGAGATCAATGAACTTATGCAGAGGATATCTGACTTTGAAGGAATGGAACTGGAGGTTTCTGAGTATACAGAATTCAATACAAACTATTTAGGAAATGAAATAGACCCAGACAATTTTTCTTGTCTCTATCAAGATAAGTTGTGCGTATTACTCACAAGAGCATTTCAACAACAGCATCTAAACTGAAGGCAAATTCTCAATCATACACTTTAATAGCAGAAGCATGTATACAAATTTTAATTCTATAAATGAATACCTGCAACATTATGTTCACCCTTTTAGTGTAATTGCCATCTCTGAATCTTGGTTCAGTAAGAATAAGGGAGTTAATTTCCATGTAGATGATTATAATCTTGAATATGTAAACAGGAAAAATAAAACAGGAGGTGGGGTTGCGCTATACATCATGAAACAGTACAGTTTACGGTGAAAAAGCACGTCATTAGCTTTGGATGACATAATGGAATGTTTGACAGTGGAAATTCTTAATGAAAAGAAAGAAAACATTATTGTAAGTTTTATATACAGGCCACCTGGTTCGAATATGGACATCTTTCAAGAAAGGATGGAGAATATTTTTTCTACAGTGAACAAAAAACCAACATACATATGTGGTGACTTCAGTATTGATTTGTTGAACCCAACCAAACTTAAAACAATTGATGCTTTCATTAATACAATGTATAGCATGTCATTCTATCCTGTAATCATCAAACCAAGTAGAATAACAATACACAGTGCCAAAATTATTGATAATATCTTTACTAATGATATGGCAGATGATGTAATCAGTGGTCTCTTCATATCTGATATTACTGACCATTTGCCCATTTTTATCATTGCTGGGTGTGAAGTAAAGAAAGACAAAGAACCTGACATGGTCACCTACAAAAGAATAAAAACAACAGAAACCATTACTGCTTTCAATAATAGCTTGTCGTCACAGGATAGGAGTTCGATTTATAGAGAGACCGATGTGGACAAAGCATATAACTCCTTCTTAGAAATGTTTTATTCCTTATATAAATACTGTCCCATTATAAAATGCTGCAAGAAAAATAAATCTAGATCTCCTTGGCTTACAAAAGGAATATTAAATGCTTGTAAAAAGAAAAATAATCTTTATAAAAAAATAATAAATTCCAAAACTAACGAAGCAGAACAATGATATAATATATACAAAAATAAATTAACTAATATAATGTGAGACAGTAAAAAACGGTACTATAGGAATATATTATATGATATTAAAAATAATCTAAAAAGAACATGGGACATATCAAGGGCGTCAGTTTGTTTTCAGAATTGCTGGGGACAATAACCATACACTTGAGTGGGGTTTAAAAATTGCTGGGGACAATATAGGCTAGCACAGGGGTCGGCGGCTCTGTAGCCGCATGCGGCTCTTCCATCCATCTGATGCGGCTCTCTGTGCTTGTAAAATAATGACTGGATATTTAAATAAAATGCGTTACATTTTACTGCATACATTTTACATCTGTAAGCTAATTCTAAATGTAAAGATTGTCTGCGTAAACCTGAACAGGTCCAACCCAGTCTTACTGTGAGACCGGGATGACGCGTCACGCTTGTGCGTAATCATATGCGCTTCATGAGCTGGAGGATGTCAGATTCTGGGATTCTCCTCAGACGGCTCCTGGATGCGTCGCCACATTGGAGACAGGAACAAGCGCTATTCAGCCAAAGTTTCATAATCAGGGAACATTTTCTAAGTGACAAGTCTCTGAGAGACAGGGTTTGGAAAACACTCGCTTCAGTGGGAGGAACCTTCTGCATGCGCTCTGGTTCTGAGAGCCTGGATTTGTATTCTGAACAGTCTAAACATGTTTTTAAAAGAAACGTATGACAAAAGTGGCACCTGCTCAGTAAAACCACCAACAGGGTGAAAAATATCAAAATATTGTCGGCAGAGACGGGCTACAACTTCTGGATCCACTTTATATAAATCGTTTTATTGATTATGAAAGATAACTTTGACATACACCAGCGACCAGGCGCGTTGCAAGATTTTCAAAAGTGTGGGAGATGTTGTCTGTGCCTAAAATAATTTGATGTTATTCACCTTGTTAGTTTAATTTCCATAATAGCGGAGCAGGTGCGAATTTTAGACGCGTCACGCATGTCTCCGTTTTAAACATGTTTAAACTGTTCAGAATACAAATCCAGGCTCTGTCTCGTTAGATTGGTGTAACTAAAGTTTGTACTGAATGAAACTTTACATTAAACCATGTTGAAAAGAAAATGATCCGATTAAATCATTTCCCCTCATTTACAGTCACGACGTACAGTGCAGTGCGCGTGGCTCTGGGGTTAATCAAGTTTAGTTGTTTCTCTTTGCAACAATCTTCACAAGAAGGCAAAACAGTTAAATGGCAGGTTACAGATATTTCCATTTGACTGTATTTTGATGGATAAACTCAAGGATGCTGGCTGTTTTGAAAGAATTACCCCGACGCACACTGATGCGCATGGATGAGCTTGGAAAAATGTTCTTTTCATGAAATTATGAAACTTTGGCTGAACAGCGCTTTTTCCCGTCTCTAATATGGACACGCATTACGCATCCAGTCTGAGGCAGAACAGCAGCTCAGAAAGCTCCTGTAGAGACATTTGATTACGCACAAAGTTTATGTGGAGCAGAAGCGGTCGGGCCACGGCAGGTGGAATGTTCCTAGCCTACATGAAGTCATAATTGTAACATTAATATGTTACTGGACACGCTGGTCTGGTTGGTTAGACCAGTGTTGGAAGTGGAAAACACACACACACACACACACACACACACACACACACACACACACACACCCCAATTAAAATAATGCTGATAGCATGGACTAGAAGACAGGTGATGGTTTTATTTAAATGATGATCAGGCTGCTGTAAAATGTAATCTCAATCCACATCCAGACACAATTATCCTCTATTCTATTTGCTCTGCTCTTTTCTGGACTGATGTAGCTGACGGTGCGCGCGGCGCGCCTAACGGCTGTGGTGCACATTTTACGCATTTGGAGAGATGGGCTGGATGCTTTGCGTTTACTGGAAGATGGTCCACTTAACGCACGGGTGTAGACTACATATTAATGACAAATGAATGAAAATTAAATTGGGAGTTTTTACTTCATATTTTAGAAATAAAAATGACGGGGTAAAACATTCATGACATATTTTTAAACGAAATTTTCTAGCGCGTCCTGCCTGCTTCACTTAAGTCACTGCTTATTAAGGTCAGTCCAAAATTACCGTGGCCCACCCTAAAATGGAAACCTGGCGCCGCGCCAGTTATAATCCTCTGCAAATTGTTGTTCTTCACTTTATCAAACTCAGACTTTGTACAGCTAATGTCAAAATGTAAAATTATGAATTCAGTCGAGCTCTTCCGTCCCTCCCCCTCCTGCTCTCCTGGAAACCCGACATTGCGGGAGGTGAAGAAGGAGATGAGGCAAACAGAGTGAGTGCAACGTAAAGAAACCAGACTGGAGTGGAGGTGAGCAAAACAGCTGGAAAAGTGTGGGTGTTGAATCCCCCACGGGTGCGATGTCCATGCGAGCGACCGGTACCTGCTGCTGTCACCTGGTTGTGAGCAGCCCTCTGCTGTCTGAGGGTAGGCCCCGCCCACAACGCCGCGGCTGCTGCGGTGTTTTCTTTACTGTGGGAAACGGGTAATAATGGCTCTTTGATGGGAACAGGTTGCCGACCCCTGGTATAAGATCTGAGCTGGTAAAACAAAAATCCTCATCAGCAGGCTTTTTTGAAAGTGGGGGGGACACAGCTGCCAATCACAAATTTTGCAGGGGACATGTCCCCGGCTTCCCCGGTTAAAATGACGCCTATGGGACATATTGAATGGTTTGATTAAATACAAATCCACAAAGACAGGATATCCAAACTATTTTCGAGATGCACATGGAAACAAATGTAATATGGAATTAGCAATAGATAGCTTCAATGAATTTGTTAATATTGGACCAAATTTAGCAGGTGAAATTCGAGACATCCCAATAGGACAATTTAATGAAAAGATTAAAATAAACACACACTCAATGTTTCTTGCAGCTATAACCGAACAAAAACGTATACATTTTGTTTATAAATGCAAAAGCAAACAATCTACTGACTGTCATGACATAGATGTGTTCCTGGTGAAAAAAAGTTATAAATCATATCTCCAAACCACTCACCTACATTTCTAACTTATCATTTCAAACCAGCACTGTTCCAAACAAAATGAAAATTGGTGAAGTCATACCAATTTACAAAAATAATGATAAACACATGTTAATCAATTACCGATCTCATTGTTGCCTCAGTTTTAAAAAATCTTGGAAAAACTCTTTAATACACGACTAGAAAATGTCATTGATAAACATCACATAGTTAATGATGGACAATATGGCTTCAGAAATAAAAGAACAACCTCTATGGCTATAATAGATGCCCTAGAAGAAATCACCAGTGCACTAAACAAAAATATGCAATTGGATTTTTTATTGACTTCAAAAAAGCTTTTGATACAATAAATCACTCAATTCTGCTTGACAAATTGGAAAGATATGGAATTAGAGGAGTGGCATTAAACTGGGTAAGAAGTTATTTAGGTGGAAGGGTACACTATATTAATATTGGACAGAAAAAGTAAAAAAATATTGACATTGTTTGTGGTGTACCCCAAGGATCAGTCCTGGGACCTAGTTTGTTCAATTTGTACATTGATGTTTTTGAAACATCTACATTAGTAACATTTTTTATTTGCAGATGATACAAATAAATTTTATAGCAATGACAATTATCCAAATCTTATTCAAAAATAAATGAAGATTTGACTGTTGTTAAAAGATGGATGGACAGTAAAAAGTTGCCATTAAATTTAAACAAGACTAAAGCAATAAAATTTGGTAATCAAGAAACAAAGTTTGAGTTGCCAATAAATATAGATGGTTTTCAAATTGAAATGGTGCAAGAATGCATGTTTTTGGGAATCACAATAGACAGTAAACTGTCATGGAAACTATACATCAGACACACAAAACAAAAAATCTCAAAGTCTATCGATAATAAATAAAGCCAAGTCATTTGATTGCAACACACTTTGTGTATTATATTGCTCCTTAATTCTCCCTTATTTTACTTATGGCGCTGAGGTATGGGGGAATAATTATCAATGCTCCTTACAGCCTCTTTATATATTGCAAAAAAGAGCGGTCCGTATCATAAGTATGTTGGATTCTTAGAACACACAAATCAACTTTTTTTTTTTTTTACAATCATAATTATTACATTTACAGGATATAATTAAAAATGAAACAGTTCAAATTCTTTTCAAAGCTGTTACGTCCCCGACAGGTGTTGTTAAAAAGTGAAGGATGGGGGTAACATAAGACTGGACAGTGGATATTAAAAGGGTTTTATTGTAAGAAAAAGGTTCTAAAAACATGCAAACAAATCTCTCTAGAAGGCTCACATCACAACAAATTACCAACTATAAAAACACCTGGTTAGAACTTTGTTAAAAGCTTAACCGAACAGAAGGTGTTTTAAAATCCCGAAGTTGATAAAAGTTCCAAAATACACTGACCAAAACACCTGGTAAAAACTTATTTTAAAAAAGCTTTACCACAACGAAGGTGTTTAAAACCGAGGTCAGTAAAATTGCCACAAACAAAGTTAACCTTAAAACCAAACTGCAAAAAAGATCCCACTGGATCATCCAAAAACTTCTTACTAAGAGTTGAAACCCAAACCAAAGTTTAAAACTCATCCACATGAATCTAAACAAAAGGGGTTGAAACCAAACTAAAAACCATGAGGACAGCAGAACACCTGCACTGCTGCCTCCCAGACTGCTGAAGGCAGGGCCTTTTTATACAGGTGTTGGCAATCAACCAGATGTAGCTCAGCTGTGCTCCTCAGCAGCCTGGGAGAGAGAATGAGGGGCGGTGTCAGGCTGATTCACCAGGGTGATCCTGGCTCCTGCTCTTCCCTGGCCAGACTGGCAACCGTAACAAAAGCATTTAATAAACTTCTACCAAATAATTTACAAAAGCTATTTATAATTAAAGAGCTATCACATAGCCTAAGGAGAGATAAAATATTTAAATTACCACTGGTGCGAACAACACGTAAAAGCTTTTGTGTGTCTGTGTGTGGGATAAAAATATGGAATAACTTAAAGACTGATCACAACCAATGTCAAAATATTCAGATTTTTAAAGCACACTACAGAAGAACAGATTGGTCAAAATACATTACAAATGAGAATGGACAATGCTGAGAGTAAAGGTGTATGGGAATATATAATTAATGATATTGATAAGAACAGTTAAATAGTCTAGAATACCATTATTATTATTGTTATGATTTTCTTTGGTCAAAAGGTTGTTTAATTTGATTTTTTTTCTACATATTGAATGTTAAACTATTATTGAAAATTAGGGGTGGGCTTGAAGAAGCTTGGCTTCCGCCCACTCCCTTTCGAACATGCCTACAGCAATGTCAACTTGATTTATTATTGATTTATCTTGTAAGGTTTATTATTGATTTACATCATGTTGTTAATTGTGATTTTATTGGCATGTTGGAAATAAATAAATGATGATGATGATGATGATGATGATGATGATGATGATCCCTATTTTTTGTTTTTAGTTGCTGTATTGGGCTGTGAAGTACTTTGGTCAGCTCTCATGCTGTATATAAAATGCTATACAAATAAAATGGTATAGTAATGACTAAAACAGTAATAAAGTGGTTAACTAAGGTGAAAAAATTAAAGGAGACACATTTAAAAATAAACAGCCAGTGAAATTTAGGCAGCCTAATTGTGAAAATGTTTTAATAATAGTTTAATTGTGTCTGTTTGTGTGGACGAGTGTGTGTGTCTGCTCTGTCTTCTCGATCCCTAGCTGCTCATGGTGGATGGCTGCTTATACTGATCCAGAATCCTCTGGAGGTTTCTTAATGTTTAAAGGGAGTTTTCCTCACCACAGTCGCTAAATGCTTGCTTAGTATGAGGATTGCTGTAAAGACACTGACACTAGTCAGTGACTCGATGCAATCTGCTGGGTTCCTTATATAGGAAACTTTTTACTGATTGGCTTAATGAACTGAACTCTATTGGAATATTTACTATGCAAAGTGCCTTGAGATGATTCTTGTTTTGATTTGGCGCTATATAAATAAACTGAAATTAATTGAAATTACACAAGAAAGTCTGCAGTAGATAAATGCGGCTAATTTCTGCTGCAAATAACCACAGTTAAAGATGAACCTAAAGGTAAATACACTTTGGACAATTGTTTGTATTAAGACTGCAGAAGAACTGTGTGACTGGCCTCACTCAGACTAGCCATTACCAACCTATCTGGTCAAATTACTTTCTGTTTCTGTAAATATGTGAAGTATTACATGAATGTAGCTTTCATTCAGTTGGAAGGGTTTGCAGATTGAGACCCTCTACGATTTAAAATATCCCCGGGCAAGATGGTGTACACCATGCACCTCCTTTGGTATGAGAACTGTTAAATGTGACTTATAAAATAAAGCACTAGAAAAGTACTATATGAATGCATATTTATTCCAATTCATTGTAAAGTTAACCATATTGAGTAGCACTGGGTTGTTATTATTGGGTGATATTCTCTCCCCTGCAGGTGCTGGTCTCATCTCCTGAGGGAAATACCTGTAGTTTTTTTTTAACTGCCGAGTTGTCCTCCATCTTTCATTAGTTCTCTGGCTTTTCTGCTTGTTGCTGCTGGTAACAAGGTTCCTGGAGAAAGAAAAGCTGAAGAAGTAAAAGTAAAAAAATAAATAAATAAAATAAAATCTCTGTAGAGTAGAGGAGGCGAAAGATGGGTATCTCTGTGTTGTTTCATTAAACAAAGCCACCATTTCCATGGCTAATATAGAATAACTGGTTTTGTAGAGTTGCTGTTTTTGTCATTTGGTGTCTTTTTAATAGTGTAGATATTTTTTTTTTCATCTTTTTACTTTTCCCATCCCTCCATCTCTCACTGTGCAGAGGAAACCTGGAAGGTTGTAAATAAACATCCTGCCCGGAAGGTTCAGACAGCTATTTGGAGAGGAGATAAAAACAGACTAGGGGGCAGGAGTCAACAAGACCTCATATGACTCTGACTGCAGTTCTGCTAGTACAGGACATAATTAATACAATACACATTTTTTATGTGCATGATTTTGTTTTACCTGTTTCTTTCCTTTCAACTTTTAAATTGAAAGTAAGGATTTTTTTGTATTTGCTTTGTAGAATAACTGATCAATAAATGCAGGGGATTTTATTTCTTTAAATCTTTTGTGTATCACTAAGAAAATAAATTTGAGAACTTTAGAACGTTTAAGATGAGGAAAACTACAGAAGAACAATGCTTTAGTCTGTTATGAAGAACAAGTGAAAGTACAGGGATGGAAATCAATAAGACATGTCTTTTTTTCCAGCCATTTGCTTTTTATTTATTATGATTCAGAGATTAATGCTCAGTGAGGATTACAACAATACTGTTTTCCCAACTGCAAGACAAAAAAGTCTTCCTCCCTTTTAGGTTACAAGTATCCATGATAGACTAACAACTAATGGGCTAAATGCAGCATTCATTGCTGGTTGAGCAAAACACAGAATAAAAAAAGTGTCTTTATTGAACAACTAACTAAAATAAAGCAATAGGTTAAAAAAATAAGGCCGTAGAACAGCAGGTAACTGGAGTGATGAACTCAGCCCACTATAAAAAGGAAAGAACAAACAATGATTTCACTGGGATCAAAAACAAAAAGTACATGAACACTGAAAGTAGTAGTACAGTTTTCTTATCTTAATTTGACTGAGCCACATTTTTTAAATCTATGCAAAGTTTTGCACAATGTAGTCATATTTCCCCAATTTTGTTACGATCCGGCTCGTGGTATGGAAACATGAAGAGGAGTTTTGGACACATTGTGGGAGATGTGGTTAATTTTCATGCTGAGCTAGTCCTGTATCTTGGAGTGGTTGTACTCAGTGATGACAAACTTTAAGTTATAAAAGACAACAGGCTTATTACAATCCAGTCCATGTTAAATACAGATATCGGTACACTGATGGAGAACCATGCAGCCCAGTGTTGGTTTGGACTTTCTTGCATCTGTTCAATGCTTATAACCCTACAACAGCATTCCTAAAAAGTCCTAATTTGGTAAAGGCACATTCCTAAGCCTGCTTATAATAGCAAAATGCTATTGTAGGAGAATGGAGTCTCCACATAGTTGCCTTTTAAGCTGCAGTTATTTCAACAGCTCACGCTCAAACCAGCATGACTCTGTGGTTGCTGTCGTTGTGTTTCCTCCCCGACACAACAACGTGGTCAAGCTGCTCGAACATGTTCAGCAGCACAAACCTATGTGAGCACCTGTTGTCATCTAATGTTGTCATTATTATGATGAAGATGAACAAAACAACAGGAGTCTCCTCCTCAGCTCAGATCAACCCCATGATGCAGGTATCTGGCTGGAACAGGTGAGCATCACAGTAAACCAGTGGAGCAAACTGAGCTTTAAATATGTTGGTTTTATGCTCTTTTTCTGCTCCAAAACATGAAAGTTAACAGGTGAGATGTTGCATTTTCATTTAAGATAAAATGATATCTTTATTTTGTTGTTGGCCCGTGAGAAAAGATTTAACCTACAGTAAACAGGAAGTGGAAAGGCTGCAGACAGATGAATAGAATAGAAAATCCCTTTACTGTTCCTCAGTGGGGAAAGCTAGACGTCACAGCAGCAATGACACTTATTACAGGAGAAAAAAAGGAGAATAAAAAATAGGAAAAATGAATAAACAAGAAAACATAAATCCTGAATAGATTTTAAAAATGCTGATTATGCCACAAGTAATGAATACCACAGATGCCTTTTATTTAAAACTGACTTGCTCGTGTGTAATTTGGTTATTCCACATTCAGTGTTAATACAGAAATATGTTTGTTTCAAAATTTAAAGGTTCAAAATTGTATATATGTTGATAAAGAAAATGTGCAACTTTGCCGTCACTTTTTCAAAAAATATTAAGTTTGGCCCTCGACTCCCATCCCAGAGTTTCATTTCGGCCCCTTGTGAGTTTGAGTTTGACACCCCGGATATAGATGAATTGTTTAAAGCAGACACTACAGAGATAAGAGTATTTTGCACTTTAAAATCAGTCTCCAAAAGGCCTCACTAACAGAGAAACACATAGGAAATATCAAGGATCTCTGATCAGTTTCAACCCTTTTGGAGTTGCACCAAACAGCCCTTTATGCTGCACCCACAGATGCAACCACTCATGATCATTTTAAGACTCTACAAAGCCTAAACCAATGGTGACAGAGGGGAGTGGGAATGGACATCCGAAGCAGCCAATCATCTGGTCGCACTGGCACAGCAACATTTGTTTGTCAGATGGGTGCGTGCTTTCTCTCATTGCAAGAGAAGTAACAATTGTTGAATGTGCCATTACACCAATAAGGTCATCAAACAAGCTTTTCCTTGAACTTCCTTAGTCCAGGTATAAGCATTAGGGTGATTGATCTTTTTCAGTGGCAGCCCCAAGACTCTGGAACAAACTCCCCACCGACCTGCGTCCAACAACAGAATTGCCACTTTTTAAAAGCAAACTCCAAACGAATCTTTTCCAGCAGGCTTTTTCCGAACTCAGGCTTTTTTTGTTGTCTTTAATGGCGGACCTTTCGTTTAGTTTTGTGTCTTATTTTCTTTTCTTTATTGATTTGAAGTTCTTGCCTTTCTATTTTTGGGTGATCTTGAATGGATTTTATTAAAGGTTTTTACCTTTTATTATGTTAAAGCACTTTGGTCACCTTCCAGGGTTGAGGGAAGTGCTTTATAAATAAACTTGATGATTGATAGCTTGATTGCTTGCTTGCTTGATTGATTGATTGATTGATTGATTGATTGATTGATTGATTGATTGATTGATTGATTGACACCAACCCCTCACAAAGTTATCTCCTATTTGGATTGACATTAGGAAGTGTTCCATGTGTTTGCACCAATGTAGACTATTGAAGCAAATGTGTTGCAATGAGTTAATTGAAAACCATTGGCAACATTTTGGAAAGTCCCTTGTGAATGCCGATACATTGCCATCAACTGCAGCCTAGTGATACTCTGTCTTTTACTGATAACATGGTATCATTTTAGTGCTTTTGATTTCCATCCCTGCAGACTTCAAAAGAAGCTTCCTTAGATGAGAAAACAATTCATCATTGTCTGTGAGGGCACATCAAACCTTAAGGTGAAAGAGAGAACTGAAACAGACACATTTACATATAAAATGAAAAACGTTTTCTTTTTTTTATTTTAAGTAACAGCAGATGGTTGACAGTCATCTGACTCAGATATGTCAACAATGTGAGTGAGGGTGACATGTCTCCGACAAATTTTTTCCATCTCGTTTCTTCACAAATGACTCATGAATTAGCTGCTCCCCATTGTAAACCAGCTTGTTGCCGAGGTGTGTAACCATTGCAACAAGCTGGTTTACAGTCGGGAGCAGCTGATTAATATTGGAAAGGCTGAAATAATACCTCAACTGAAGCCACAAATCCCAAATGAGCTAAAACGCAAGAAGCGTGGATGCAGAGCAGGAGCAAAACGGAGACAGAGAAAGAGGAAATTCAAACCATCTCTTCTATCGATCATAGTGGGCAATGTAAGATGACTGGCCAACAAGATGGATGAACTCCAAGCCCTATCAAGGACTCAGCCAGAGTACCGGCAGTGCAGTGTTATGTGTTTCACTGAGACGTGGCTGCAGGACCATATCCCCGATTCCAGCTCTCTCTGCCAGGATTCCTGACTGTACAAGTAGACGGAGATCTGAAGAGGAGCGGGAAAAGGAAAGGAGGTGGAGTGGCAGTGCTTGTCAACAACAGATGGTGCCATCCATGTCATGTTTCAGTGAAATGTTGTCTCTGCAGCCCAGATGTTGAACTCTTGGCAGTAAGTTGTCACCCATATTATTTGCCAAGAGAGTTCACCAGTGTTGTCTTTGCAACCGTTTATTTTCCACCTTCAGCCAATGCTGAAAATGCATGTGATGCCATCAGTTCAGTTGTTGCTAAGCTACAATTCCAGCACCCAATGCATTTGTGGCTATATCTGGTGATTTTAATCATGTCTCGCTCTCTGCTACACTTCCAACATTTCAACAGTTTGTCAGCTGCTCCACCAGAGAAAACAAGACATTGGATTTGTGTTATGCAAATGTAAAGAATGCATACATGTCCAAAACAAGACCTCCATTTGGGGCAATCAGATCACAATCTTGTTTTTCTCTGCTCAGAATACAAACCACTTGTTCAGAGGCAACCTGTGACAAGAAGAACTGTGAGAAAATGGTTACAGGACGCTGAAGAAGCCCTGCAGAGTTGTTTTGAGACCACGGATTGGATGCCTCTCTGCCAAGGATATGAAGAGAACATCAATGCCATGACTGGATGTGTCACTGATTATATAAACTTCTGTGTGGACAATATAATACCCACCAGAACAGTTAGATGCTTCGCTAATAACAAACCCTGGATCACCAGTGAACTGAAGAATCTGCTAAATGAGAAAAAAATAGCCTTCAAGGAGGGAGACAGGGAATTATTGAGGAGCATACAGAAGCAACATAAAATCAAGATCAGAGACAGCAAGGAGACATACAGGAAGAATTTGGAGAACAAACTGCAGAGGAACAGTATCAGGCATGTTTGGTCAGGGATGAAGATCACAGGCACAGCTGAGGAAGGATTGCACAGATGGCAGCCTGGACACAGCCCATGAACTGAACAAGTTCTTCAATAGGTTCAGTTCAGGAACAAACCCAGCATCCTCCTCGTTTGTCCCCAGCCAATCAGACATCCCATCCTCCTCTGATCCAACATTTTCCTGTCACACACCAGCTCTTTTGTCCTCTAATGCAGCCATGGACTCTTCTGGTTCTACAAATATGTCTTCAACCAAGTCAGGAGATGCTGCTGCCCCAGTTACCTCCCCCTCCCACCTATCTGCCTCTAGATGTCAGGTGAAGAGGCAGCTGGACAGACTGAACAGGAACAAGGCTGCAGGTCCAGTTGGTGTCAGCCCCCGAGTACTGAAGACCTGTTCAGAGCAGCTCTGTGGGATTCTGCAGCACCCCTTCAACTTCAGCCTGGCCCAGGAGAAGGTTCCAGTCCTGTGGAAGACATCCTGCCTTGTTCCAGTTCCAAAGAAACACGCCCATCAGTCGATGATGACTACAGACCGGTTGCCCTGACATCCCACATCATGAAGGTCCTGGAGAGACTCCTGTTGGTCCACCTGAATAAGCAAACTAGAACATTTCAGAACCCGCTGCAGTTTGCTTATCGCCATGGAGTTGGAGTTGAAGATGCCATCATCCAGCTGCTTCAACCAACCCGGTGTCATCTGGACAAAGCAGGCAGCACTGTGAGGGTCATGTTCTTTGATTTCTCCAGTGCATTTAACACAATTCACCCTGATGTACTTTGCTAGAAACTCCAGAAGACACAGGTGGGGGCCTCAACTATTGCCTGGATTAAAGACTATCTGACAAACAGACCACAGTTTGTGAGGCTGAAGAACTGCACATCAAACCAGGCGATCAGTAAAATTGGCGCACCACAGTGGGACTGTACTCTCACCATTCCTTTTCACCCTGTACACCTCAGAGACCTGTCATCTACAGAAATACTCAGATGACTCTGCAGTTGTCGGGTGTATCAGAGATGGACAGGAAGCTGAGTACAGAGAGCTGGTGTAGTGCTTTGTGGCATGGTGTGGAAACAATCATCTGACCTTGAATGTGAACAAAACAAAGGAGATGATTTTAGACTTCAGAAGAAACAGGTTGGAGTCAAACACGGTTTCCATCATGGGAGAAGAAGTGGAGGTGGTTGAGGAATACAAATACCTTGGAGTTCACCTGGACAACAGACTGGACTGGAGAAAGAACAGCGAAGCCGTTTACAAGAAGGGGCACAGCAGACTGCACTTCTAGAGGAAGCTTAGGTCCTTCAATGTCTGTAGCAAGATGCTGCACATCTTCTACAGGTCTGTTGTTGAGAGTGTAATGTAACGGAATGAAATGACTGTTTTCCACCTAAAAGTCATTTCCCCCCTCTCCTCAGCAAGAACTAATCTGCATGAGATATTGCTCAAGGTCTCATGCTCTGCTTCTAAACTGTTTTCCTTTCCAGCTCAAGAGAATAATGAAGACAAAGGGCTCTTCCTTTTTAATAAATCAAAGAACTCTATTTTTAATAAGCTAATCAAACAGTCTTAATCAATAATAAAATGTGAACCAATTTGTGAAATGAAAATATTAATTACTTTATTATAATCCTATAGAATATAATAAGTAATATAGCTTTAAATGTTTCCACTAGAGACTGATCACACGTAGCGTTAAGACTTGACACATTGCTTTTACTGACCCAATCAGAATCTGCCAGATCTGACGGAGGCGTGGTTTTGGTCGTGCTTGGTAAATCTGTCATCTTTTCATTCGACCATAAACCAAAACATCCAAAGTATAAAACTATGCCCACATCATCTTTAACGCAGTTTAAGTGTTCTAGAGAAGTTGTCGGAGTGGCCAATCCGTAACTTTCCTCATCCGCCGAAAGAACCAACGACAAGCTGGATAAAATTTGTTGCTGTTCCAACTGCTGCAACGGTTCCTTTCAGAATAAAAGATGAACTCATTGACCCTCCGGGTCCATTTGATGCTGTCAACCAACTGTCGCTTTTTACCTGGAGACAATCCAAAGACTAGTATGTCGTACTGCTGACGCTGTTTCATTGGCTCCGGTACCGAAAGAGGGGTTCGAGGACCTGGCAGTCTGGATCTGTACGCAGGTCTCATTCTAAGGGTACTATGTGTGGAGCGACAAAAAATGGCATCTTATGTGTTTATGAATCTCCAAATCAAAACAGTGCGAAGACATCACCTTCACTCCCATCAGAACTAATCGTTTCTCTGGATTTGCTGGTTCTGAACATCATTCCACACTAAACCATTCTCCGTCTCACTTCCTCTTAGTAACACCATACATTTAGTGTTTAAAGTTAGTCTAGTTTTAATTTGTTTAGTAATACATCTTTAAACTTTTAAAACTTGACTCTCTCTTCTGTTGTCTCTCAGGCAATACGAAGTGTTACATAATCCCTGCAATAAAAAGTTCCAATGTTCTGGTTAAAAGTACCAAAGATCCAAAAGATTGATTCATATTTTCAATGGAATCTCATTTCTCATGGTTCATTAAATAACATGTAAATTCACCCTTTACAGTAATTTCTACAGCCATCGTCTGTTGGAGTAGTAGCTTCAGAAGCAGGGACCTGAAAAGGCTCAACAGCCTAATATAAAAGGTTGGTTCTGTTCTGGGGACGACTGTGGAACCACTGGAGGAGATAATGCAAAGAAGGATTCTCCAGAGAATCAAGAAAATTATCGATAAACCTGAGCATTCTCTTCACAAGACTGTACAACAATGGAAGAGTGTCTTCAGTCAGAGGCTTCTTCAGTTTCACTGCAACACTGACCGCTGCTGAAGATCTTTCCTGCCAACAGCCATTGTAATATACAATAACTCTTTGACAACTTGATTAATATTATTATTCTGAGCTACTACAGCAATCAATTTCCCTCTGGTATTAATAAAGTATTTTTGAATTGAATTGAATTGAATGAAGTGAGTAAAACACTCAAAAATCTGCTTTATTTTTCTATCCTTATTTGTTAACCCATCACCCAACAAGCTCGCCTAAGTTTCTTGTATTTTCCATCTAGTTTTTCTCACCTCTCAGCCTCCAAACGCACTGCCTCTCTGTTACTTATTTTATCCTCATACGTATTCATCCTTACCCTCACTCACACACGGTCAGACAGGGCAGCGTAGCAGATGTAGCTGACATTCTGCACCAGCGGAGCATAACAGTGTAGTTAGCCCTGCTTGGCATGAAACAGAATGCTTCAGCACGGAACACAACAGAGCCCAGAAGGGCTGAGGGCTTTGTGGAGCAGCGGGGACATCTCATATGCATGTCATGCTGTGAGTCTGAGTCAAGACGAAGACTTAATGCTGTATATCATGACCACTTTGCTGAAATAAAAAAAGAATGCTATATTTTATTTTATTTCTACGCTTTACGGAAAATAAACCATCTTGAACAGTTAGTGTGGGGGTGGGGCATCTTTATAAACTTTATAAATATATCTATACATTGATATTGATCTATCTTTATAATGTTTGATGAATGATTTATCAATTTATAGATTAATCTATCAATCGATTGATAGATAGAGAGACAGTAAGTAAGTAAGTAAAAGTTTATTTATATAGCGCCTTTCACAGATATAAATCACAAAGCGCTGACAGGTATAGGTATAGCTTTAAGGTCTCAATGAGAACTTATAGGGATACCCTTCTCATATTTCAGCTCATTCAACAAAGTCAAACATGTTCTTTAGAGATGAGAAATGTTGAGATTTTTCCCACTAAATAATGGTCTTAGCTTATCTTTTTATTACTTTTCTTCAAGCACTTAAAACCTTCATTTCTGTATAAGTTCATTTAATAAGTTCATTTGCCCTAGTGGTTTGTTAAAAGGCACCAGAACGCCAGATAATTTTCCATGACTCATCACTTTCTAATTTAGGAAGCAACATCTGCTACTAATTAACGGGACTGATTTAATCTCGGTTTTCAAAGGCACAAAATGTGCATGCATGCACAGCTATGCACACACTAACACAAACGTGTGCATATCATGAATTTAATGTGCGTACAGGCACAGTGGTTGTCAGCATGTGCATTTTTCAGTGTTTTCACATTGCTGCAATTATAGGCAAGATTAAGGATGAGGGTTTTTAGTTGTTTCTTTTTTTAAATATAATCATCACTTAAATTTTGTAATTGCTTTTCATGAATTATGAAATCTCTGTTGCATAGCAGACCACTGTCTTTGGATTAATCCCCATTTACAGCCAACATTCATATATTTAACTCAAACAGTAAAATTATTACTTGCATAATTTCAAATTATTAGTTTGAGCAGTGGAATAAGTTCTACTCACATAGAGGATTTTCAATTTCTCCCTTTGCTTCATTTAACTCAGTATTCACCTCATGGCAAGACACTTCTAAGTCTCAAGCATACAGATTCAGTTACCCACAGTCCTTATCTGTTGCTGGTGTGTGTGTCCGTGTTCCAGGTTCCTTATCTGACACACACATTCTCACCCACAGGTTGTTGTCTAGATGAGAGTTTAATCTCAACACCAACGCTCTGGAAAAAATAAACACAACTCACAAACCTTGTTATCAGGCTGAGTACCTTCACAGCTTCCATGCAAACTATCATTTGCTAAATTATATACACATTCCAGAAACAGAGATAGACAAGTCGCTCACATGAGTAAACTTGGTGGAATCACGTGTCTTTGAGAAACACGCACCGGCGGAACACAGAGGGACTGATTGTTATATCACAATCAGTGTGGATTGATGCTCCTCTGCAGCCAACATCGCATGGATGTGCAGATCACGTCTATAGTGAGTAGTACGTTGGTCTAGACCACATCTGTAGGATGTCCAAACTAGGTCTTCACACAGTGAGTCTATGCTCTAAATATAAGTATTTGCATCACTACAAATATCCAGATAAGGTTGTGTTTTAGGAAAACAAAGTTTATGTTTGACTTTTGAATAGTTTATGTTTTAAAATGCCTTTTAACTTAATTAAATAAAAGTAGAAAAAACATCTCAGAAATTGATTAACCACATGTTAGGATTAGGACGAACTATAAAGAAAATATGATGTTAAATCGTTTTAAAATCTTGAAATGTTGTTAAAAATGATTTCAATGATGCCCAGCTGTAGAAAAATATTGGTGGCTTCGTAACATATAACCATAAAAATCAGGTTTAAAATACATTGGGAATGGGTCTAAGTCTCTGGGCGACGCCATATTAGACGCCACCCTGCAAACAGTCAACGTCGCATGGACGTGCAGATCATGCCTATATTAACGGGACTTTATGGAGTTTTGAATTTTTATGCTCGCGATTGCCCCCTCAGGCCAAAAGCGTAACGGCAGCTTCAATAGTAGGCTCGTGCACGAGCCTCGCATGCTGTACGTGCACACTCCTTAACGAAAATAACAGCTGAGACAGTCCCGTGTGTGTGTGTGCGGCCCAAAGGACAGAGGACAGGAGAACGCTAGCTAATTAATTAATTAATTAATTAGGTTCCGTTCCTTTCTCTTCAGCACAGCCGACAAAGGTTTAAGATGGGTCAGTCCTCCTGCATGCTCAGATCATTCCCTTCCCTTGCTTGAAAAATTGTTCCAAAATGAAAGTTGAACCCACATCTTTTTTATCTGTGAATTCAATGCCGTTCGCCGAGTCTCAAATATAAATGTGGGCGTCTTACTGTAAAAAAAATATACCATTAATGTAAAAAAATAAATTCTAAATAAATTATGTTCACGACCAGAATCAAACTCGGATCTTCTGCACAAGAGTCCGATGTTTTACTAGGTGAGCTAAAGCACCAGTGACACCTTTTGTATCTGTAACATTTATATCCTTGATGGCAGCTGAAACAACGTTCAAAGAACGGTTCTGAGCAAAAATGGCTATTTTGTTGCTAATTTGCAGGAAATATCTAGAAGAAATTAGCTAAGGGTCCTCAGAAATGTAGCTAGGTTCATCACTAGGCGTTAGGAACAGCGACAAAGTCGCTGAGTTAGCACTACCTCACTCTCTGCTGCTAAAGCTACTGATAGCAAATGCTACGGGCTATGCCTGAGCGTGAATGCGCATGAAGCAGCCTGCTCGAGCCGAGCAGCTTTCTTTTTCTGTGATTTTACAGAAAAATAGGCAATCACAGTAAAAATGCCAGGGCTCATTCTACAGGACCAGGACATTGCAGGAGAATGTATGAAGAAGAAATTTATTATTTCTACACATGTTTTGGCCGTCAAACTTCCATAATGCCCCTTTAAGTCCGTCGGTTCAGACCACGTCTTTAGGACGTCCAGACTAGGTCTTTGCACAGTGTCTCCTTCTACAGGAGGCCGTGAGGACAAAACACATTTACTGATTTGTAACAAGAGGTTACAAAACATTTGTCATTCATAAATGTTGTTTTACACATTTACCTCTCTGCCCTGAAGAGCTGAGATGTTCTTATCATTTGGCTGGAGGTTCAACGATCCAACAAATTACTTGTCGAAAATTTTGCTTTCTGTTGGTAAAGTCTCACTTGAACATAAAAATACAGCTTGCTGGCAATGATTTAGGTATGCACTTAATGCAGAAATGCTACCAAATAAAAGAGAGTCTTCAAACTTTTCAGTCACAATTTCAAATTATTGACAGAATAATTGTCTCACATCATCAGAATCTTACCAGGGACTATTATTTCTGTTTTAAGATTATAGTGATTCTAAGATGACAGAAATCCTCTTGGAATCCTCTAAAAATTTTCTGATTTTCAAACTGATGTTCTTCAGAAAGCTATTACAACAGGTAATAGATTATTGTTCACCCTTTCCATTGACCAACTTCAGATGGTCTGACCATCCATTTAAAAGCTGAACCTGTTGTCGGTACTAATGCAGTTTCAGTTATTGCAAAGACATGCATCTGTGATCACAATGTGAAGTGTTTAACATTCAGAGAGCTCTGGATTTAAAGAAATTTTAATTCTAAATGTTTACAATGGAAAATTAAGCACAATTTCAACATGCAATACATTTAACAGACACATTAAAACAACACAAGATGGCCGTGTTCCTTTGTGGTCATTTTTGTGTATGTTTGTCTTCCCCTTCCTTGTTTTCACTGTGGGGCTGTGACAGAAGGTCAACTGCTGTTCCAGAGTAGCTGTCCTTTCAGCACCACACCCCTAGGTTGACTGGCAGTCTGATTGCCTCATTTAATGCTACCTGTTTTGACCCTAAAGAACCCAGCTGGCTGGGAGAAGAGGACACCTTAAAGACACTCGCTCCTTATTAGTGCCGTAGGGATGTCTCTGATAAGATGTTCATTGTCAGGCTTGTTAGGAGGGGGAGTCCCCGTTTATAGGCCCAGGAAAGTTTCTGTTCTGAGCAGTGTTTATAGTCTTTAGTGTAAACTGGTATGTGGTACAAACCCCCTGTCTAGGGTATAGGGGAAAGCAATATGACAGTCACAAAAATTGAGGAAGCAGGTCTGCTGAAGAGCAAAAGGTTGTTTATTTGCTGAAGATGGTGTATAAAACAAGAAAAATGTGGGGGGAAAGAAGGGACCTGTGGGTTGTCCAAATAAATGAAACAAATAAAACAAAACACACCCTAACTGAACGTTTAATCTTATTAAAAGCAAAGAAAAGAAATTCCTAACTAACTTTACAAAATAGCTTTCAAAAGCCAGTACAAGGGAGGTACTACCCACTCTTACCTAGTGTTTTTAGACATCTAGATACTACGTGTGCAGATGTACAGGGTACCCCATCTTACCTAGTTCGTAACCTTCCCTCCACAAACCTGACAGCCAGTTTAAAAAGACTTCAGCATCAACTTTCCAACTAAGAGCATGGAAAACTAGATCTGGGCTCAAAGTCTGGATCAGAGCAAAAAGGCCTCAGCTTCCACCAGGTGTAGGGTCCCTGTTAAAGGCAGGCTCCACAGCTGATTGGGCAATCAGGAACACAGCACCCAATCACTGGCAGAAAGGGAAGGTTCACCTCAGAGTGTAGCAGGCAACTTGAACCCGGAGAAGAAGATGGTTAAAGAAACTGCCAGCAAAAGTGCTTTGCACGTAACAGTGTGTATTTGAAGAGGGGGAGTCCCTGCTACAAAACAGAAGCATCCTTCTTTAGTGGGTAAAACTTTTCATCTTGAATTTTATTATAGTTGGATTAGCTCTACCCCTAAGTGCTTTACGTTAAATTCCATGTAGTTTGGCTAACAGAACATGTTCAGCCATGTTGCAAAGTCACTATCAACAAGACACTCTCTTTCCTCGCAGACAAAAAAAAAGTTCAAAAAGCCTTCCTGTGGGTGAAATGGGTAAGGCCATGAATGTAAATTCCCAGTGTGACATAGATATGTGAGGATTTTCAAATCCTAGAGATTCACCATCTATTTTCTATCAGAAGCTAATGCAAGAGAATGATGTAGAAGACTGTTTTCATGTTTTGCCTGCATAAAAATTTCAATGACCGATTATTGTCACGCTGCGAACGCAGGAGGATTGGACCCAAGATGCAGAACACCACAACTCGAGGCAGGAGAGGTCATTTAAATAAAAAACAATTTTATTAGGATGAGAACTGAAAAAACAAAGACTATAGGACACGAGGTCAAAAATCTAAAGTTATGTAGACAAAACAAAAGCTCTCACATGAGCCAGGATCTATAGTAACTAGATGAGGACAAAAACAACGCCGACAAAAGACAATGGACCGACATACACTGAGGGACAAGACAGGGTTTTTAAACACAGAGGGAGGTAATCAGGGGAACAGGTGACAGGTGTGAGGAGTGAGGTCTAGAGGGAAGACAGGTGCCATCAATAACCTAAATGAGGGAAAGAACTAAGCATGAAGGAAGATAAACGTTAACCTATAAAACACTGAATTACTAAACCTAAAGACTAAAGGCAAATATAAACAACTAATAACTAGAGGAGGACTGATACAAAATCAAATAGGAACTCCCAGGGAGTGACTAGTGGGAAACATGAGGGAAGCCTAGAGAGAGCTGGGGGTCATACTGAGACACAAGGGGAGAACCTGGAGTGAGAACAGGAGGGGGCTGGGGACCAGAGGGACACAGAACATGACAATTATAATCAGTGATTATAAATAAAAATGTATTTTACCGTGGTCCACACCTTTAAACTGATTTAACCACCTGTGCCCTTCATGTTGCTCCCAGGTACCCTAGACACCTGCGTTACAACAGAAGGCAACTGAGTAAAATCGTATGCATGGATGGTTTGGCTTCTGTTAAAGGTAAACATCTGTCCTGTCAACATGTTTTATGTCCTGGGTCTGCAAAATTAACTTTATTCATGATCTTATCTGTTAATTGTACACACTCAGAAATTAAAGTACAGAATTGTACCTTTAGGGGTACAATGTATTGTCTTGTCACCATGTTGTACCTTCAAATGTGGGTACAAATTGCTACACTTGCAGTTTGTACCTTTTAACATGCCAAATCTGTATCTTGGGGAGCTAATTTGTACTTAATTTAAATGACAAAAAAGGACCCTTAATAGGGTCCATAAATGGTCTTCCAAGGCCTTGGGTTAAAGTCCTTTTAGCCCCTTGGAGCACATAAGTGTACCTTTTCCATACCTCTTTTTGACTGTGTATTTAATTATCTGTGGTTCCCCAGCTTATTTTTCCCCTCATCCTCTCTAGTCATTCTGTTCCACACACACTCGCGTTTCATCATTAATCAAAAATCACCCTATCTAGTTTAGTTTATGTCTTGTTTATTGTTGATCAGTTGACTTTGTTTGAGAGTTTTTTCCTTTTCTTTTTTTTAATAAACAAATTTTAAAGGAAAATAAAACATATTTTGAAATTCAAGTCTAAAATACGTGTGGCATGATAATAACCAGGTGGTGGGACATCCATTTCACTGACACAAGATTAAGTGAGACATCACAAAGAGCTGGCAATAGTAAACTCCCAGCGCCCTTTTTCAGGTTGTTGCCTGTCTAGTTGTAGTTTAGCAGCCTCAGACCTCAGCACAGTCTCTGAGATAAAGAATGAGCCCGATCAATGATGCCCTACAGCTTCACTAATAAGACTCTCCTGGCTCTGTTCCCTGAACTTTTGCCTCAACTTTCTGCCCTGCAGCAAAGCCAAATCTTAGTACTCTCTCTAGTCTGTGCAGCCCAAATGTCTGATAGAGACCAGAGAGCAATCCATCTGAACCTACCAGTTCAGATACGCTGCACCTGCACATTTATCAAGCAGTGATCTCAATGCTGCATAACACTGACTTGGTGGGTGTTGGTAAATGAAGTTAGACGTGTAATGAACACATCCGAAAGCAAACCTAGAAACAATAAATCCAAACAAAGTTCACATTCGCCCCCTCAAATTAAAATAATACACCAATGCATCTAGTCAAAAACAAATCTAGATTATCTTTCTGTTTACATTCAAACTAAATGTACCTGAAACTACAACATGTTGATATGTCATGTTTGTATTTTCATGACGACAACTAAAACTAGACTTGGAAGTAATCTGTAGTAATGGATTAAATGTTATGGCACATTTTTGCAGGGAGGTCCACTTGAGGTTTTTGTTCTTGCACCACGTGATTCTGTACTTTTTTGGCTGTAGTAAATTATGGCGTCTGGCAACGGCACAAAATATTTTTTTTTAATTTAGAAGAAAGGCTTTTAGCGCTTCTACTTGTTGTGGTTTTAAAGACATTCAAGTCATTTAGAACAGAGGAAAGAGCCACAGCAAACGCCGCTGCTGTCTTCGTTGTTTATGAGAAACTGAGTGTCGCTGTGTTTGACGTCTGCAACGCTGTTGTATTTTTAGCTGTGGTCAAAAAAGGCGTCTGGCGACAGCGCAAACATCTTTCTTTAGAAGAAAGTCTTTTAGTGCTTCTACTTTTTGTTTTAAAGTCGTGTCCAAGTCATTTAGAACAGAGGAAAGAGCCACAGTGAACTCCGCTTCAGTCGCCTTGTTCGAAAAACTCGGCATTATGATGTGTGACGTACGCTGCTCAGCGCTGATTGGCTCGGTTAGAATTCTCAGGGGGTGGGTTTATTTGAATATTAGAGCTCCCAGACCCTTTCTCTGTGCAGAATTCAACAGAGGAGGAGTCTGGCAGGCCAGGCTAAAGTATCTTGCCTTCATGGTCTGGAAGTCTGTAGCGTCAGTCAGTGCACCAGTGCAGAATATCCTATGTCCACAGAGCCATGCATCTTTCAGAAATAAAACTATTTAAATGTCTAGTAAAAACAGAATGAAAAGTGTTTGGACAAAAAAACTATACAAATTAGACAAAGTGTATGGTTGTGGATTGTTTTTTTGGAAAAAGACAAATTTGATTAACTTAAAGGTCTCAGGAAAAAAGATGGTTATTTGTCTGTAAACATGCTTGTCTGAAGTTAAACACAATGAATACAATAGCTTATTTCTCAAATCAAAGCATTACATTGATCCAATGTTTAGTGGCTATATGGTTTTCTATGATTGATGTTGTTATGCTACTGTATGTGTGTGTGTGTGCGTGTGTGTGTGTGTGTGTGTGTATGTGTGTGTGTTCAGTAATAGCAGCCTTAGAATGATTTGTTGGTGATCCACAACCAGTGTTAACACAGTTGGGGGTTCTGATGGTGAACATTCTGTCTTGTGTTCTGTCAGTGAAGAGAAGAGAAACATGGCCACCAGACCCTGATGCATTTGGCCTTTAAAGTTCTGTAGCCCCTACCTGACCAGACTGTAAGGTTTTTGGACAAAACAATAAAAATAGAGAGGGGTTTAAAAGTTGATTAATTCTCTGGAGGTTCAGGAGTGAGAGCTGAAATCCTCTCCTCTCAGATGAAGGAGAAAATAAATGGATGATAATTGGTTTTGTTTTGGTGATATCAAGGAAGTGAGAGGGAAAACTAAACAAAAAAAACAGCCAACCTTTATCTGGGTTACTGTAAGGATACCTTAAATTCACATATTTCTCCTCCGTTGATATTTGTGCACATTAACTTATTAAAACTCATCTATAGCTTAGTGTTCAGGGCTGCACAACCTCCAGAATATGTCTTACACCTCATGTGTCTCACTCACGGCATCTCTATTGACCTTCCCCATCCTCCCTATCTTCCTCCAATCACTTTTTCCACACCTAATCCCAAGGAGATAGACACACACAAGCTCTGTCTTTTCTCTCCATCTTTCTCCTCCTCTGTTTACTGATCTGCAACTCCAGGTGCTCTCCTCAGCCCACCTGTCCTCACTTACCTTCTGCATATTGCTTTTTTAATCTCAGTATTTGTCACTTTTCACATTTGTCATTTAGCTGGTCTTCCCATCGACTACTGGGCAATTTGGCACTTTTACAAGACGTTCAACAGAATATATTTTACGGGTATTCATGTTTGGATGTTTACCTAGGGCTGGAGCTATTTCAGGGTGAAAAGTGAAACCTAAGTATTGATTTTGTGTCGTTTTGAACAGCTCATCTGAATGCTGAGAGCAGTAGGACAAGTTTGGCCTTGTTTGGATATACTCTAAATATTTCCTCTTTACTTTTTTGCTAAGTGGTCACTGATATATCCATCTGGAGACTGAAAATAACAGCTCTGCAGAAGGAGAAGAAGGACTGATATTGGACAGATATTGGCCAGAATGGAGAGGCAGTGCTCATTAAACTGAGAAGTTAAGGAATCTGGGTTGTTATCAGAAGAACAGGGTGGATTAAAAGCAGCAGAAAAATTGTTAGCTGTGCTCTCATTAAGAAAATGAGAACTAACCATACAGCGAGCAGGAGGTGGGGACGCAGAAACTGACAAGTTAAAGAAAATGC
This sequence comes from Nothobranchius furzeri, assembly GCF_043380555.1. Taxonomy (NCBI): domain Eukaryota; kingdom Metazoa; phylum Chordata; class Actinopteri; order Cyprinodontiformes; family Nothobranchiidae; genus Nothobranchius; species Nothobranchius furzeri. The sequence goes on along the minus strand of NC_091753.1, from coordinate 36,788,109 downwards.
AATGGTGATCTGAAATATAAACATCCTCAGGACAAACATTGTCAGCATTTAAACCCATGGTAAAAACAAGGTCAGTGTGCCCCCTGGTGTGTGTGGGGCCAGAAACATGCTGGGTAAAGCTGAAGGTGCCCATGAGGCTCGAGAAATTCATGGCAAACTGGTCTGAGGGATCATCAACGTGGATGTTAAAGTCACCAACAATCACCAGTCTGGACAGCTTCACAATGGAGGATAGAAAGTCACTAAACTCGTGAAGGAAAAAACTGTTTGGACCAGGTGGACGATAGACCACAGCACAGTAGAACGGGTCCTTACGCCCGACTTTAATCAGCTGCAGTTCAAAGGAAGCAAAGTGACAAGAGGTTGTAGAGCTACATGGAAGATGGTCTCTGAAAGCAACAGCTAGGCCTCCACCACGACCAGAACCCCGGGGCTGGCTAAGAAAAGAATAACCCCTCGGGCAGAGTTCAATTAGACCAGAATAATCAGATGTTTGCTGCCAAACTTCAGTCAGAAACAGAAAATCCAGGTTTTTAGAGAGAATTAGATCATTGAGCAGGAAGGACTTATTGTTAACAGAGCGGGTATTTAATAGAGCCATGCTGAGTGAGGTGGAGCAATCAGAAACTACAGAAACAGCTGGAGTTGGTGGACGTAAATTAGCAGGGTTAGATCCACGGTGTTTATAAAAACCACTCATTGAGGGAACAGGAGGAGAAACCACTGAAGAATGAGGATAAACTGACCTTAAAAAACTTGGACGGAGAAACCGCGCCACAACACAGCCAGGCGGGTATGCGGAAGTGGAGCTCAGGTCGCCAAACAAAGGACAAGAAGCTAGAAGATCACGCCGATATTTACTAGATAAACCACGCATTAAGAGAAGTCTTATTCTCACCTGGATTCCTGCTCGTTTACCTCTTTTCCTCCAACGTTATCCCGGGACCGGATACACATCGCTGGAGGCGTCCTGGTTGGAATCGTCGTTTGACTCCGGGCCAGTGCGCCACTCAGGTAAACAAACAGGGAGGTACATCCTCGGTGCATCTTGGGCAATCATGAATGAACGGAAGGACAAAAGAGTCTAGCAATCAATAGGAAACGGTAGCAGGGACACTACTGAAGTGGTTCACAGACAGGAGCAATGTGGAAAAGAGGAGGTTAGTGGAGAAAAGGTTGAAAAAGTGGCCGGTTACCGCGGCTAAGCCAAGCACAGGCGCCATCTTGTTACCGACCGGAAGCCAACCTCAAGCAGAAGCCTGAGAATTTTGGGTCACACTGCAGCAAATGGTGAACCAGACATGTTTCTATCGTAAATCCTGATTGATACCTGAGTACTGGAAATCAACATTGATAGCTGTCTGCAACCACCAAATATAAAATTTCACATTATCGAAAAGACTGTAACGGGGAGAGATCAGGAGTGTCAGCGGGAGCGCGCTGGGCCACAGCTAGCGCATCATTATTCAGTGCTCCAGCATCTTCAAGGAGGAGGGGAAAACTTACCCTGTCAGCTGATGGTGCGACAGGAGACATGAGAAACTGAAACAGCGAGTGCCTGGAATGCTGGATGTGCAAGGCACGACTTACATAAAAACAATGAAGCTGTGTGTAACATACAAGCTGGTGTGTGGTGTTGTGTGTGTGACCCCGTTTGTAGCTTAGCACGCTAAAATAACATTAGAAAGTAAAACATGTACTTTTCAAATAGTATTTTATCTAACGGGCTGGGCTTGTGTATCAGGAACTGCCTTACACCCAGAAAACACCAGACGCGAAAGCGCGTCAAAGCACTGCGAAGCACCGTAGCATGACTAGCGCTTCAAATCAGCGCCTTTGTTAACCTGCACTCTCGGTCACATCAGCCGCGAAGCACCGTGAAGCGCCGCGAAGGCTTGAGACATGCGGCAATCGTTTCGGCGTGAGCTCTATGTTTTCGTGAGCCGTGAGTGAACCGTGTCAATTCTGGCAGGAAGTCAAACCAAACCAGAAGAGGCAGGCCAGTAAATTTAACAAAATAAAAAATAAAACACCGCAATTGATAACTATGATCATTTTTGTGTATCTAAACAGACTAGAGAGATGAAAATGAACAAACACACACACACTGTTGAGGAGAAACATAGTGTTTCCATAATTTTAAATGCAGTTTTTACAGCAAAAGATAATTTAATTAATGTGAATGCAAACAAATACACAGCAGCAGGATCAGCGCAGTTTCGAATATCAATAAGCCGGGTAAACTGATTACACACACACACACACACACACACACACACACACACACACACACACACACACACACACACACACACAGCAATGGCACAGGGGTGGGGGTTTGGAAAACAGTAGGCATGAGCACAAGTGCTCATTGAAAATTCTCACCTGATGTGAACGGAGGAGGAGCGGACAGCGCGTGAATTTTGTGAGCGATCTGCTTTGCAGCTGGTGTGTTCCGGGTGTTAGTGATTATCTTCATAACTCAATGACTGCTCGGTTGACATGGTTGATTTGTGTTTTAGGTCACTTTAAAGGAAGCTGTGTCACGGTGTTCCTCAGGGCTCTCTTTCAGGGTCAGAGGTGTTTTTCATCTGGGTTTCCTCTCAAGCAATTTTTTTGTTTCTTCAAGGATGTTGCAATGCTTTGCAGAAGACATTCAGATTGAAGTGTCTTTTAAGCTTTCATATATTCCAAAATCAACATTGATATCTGTCTTTCATATATTCCAAAACCAAAACCCTTTTTTATTTTTTATTCTTGTTATGGACATATCCCTTGTCTGAAATAAAGTTTGATTGATTGATTGATTAAGTTTTTCCTATATTCATCGGAGTAAAACACAAATCTATAGTTATGGAGGTGTCTGGTCCATTGGCCTCCAATAAATCTGCCATCAGAGATCTCTGAGTTAACTCTACTGGATTCACTCTAGATAATCGTGTGTAGTCCTTGTTACACTCCTGCTTTTTGTAAGAAAAAAAAAAAGCATTGTAAACTGTGTAAAATCATCCCAGATGGTCCTACTCCCTCGGTAGCTCTGTGTAATGACCTAAAGATTTTTTTCTGAGATCCAAGATGATATCCCGTCTGAAGACATATTTCTACAAGTTGGCTTTTGGTCAGTGACTCTTCTTCTTATATCTTAATTTTCGCCTATAGTGTTTCCACTCTTTTATTCTCCTTTGTTGTTTTGTACAGAATTATTTTTTAATTAGATTTAATTTTCTTGTTTTACCTGTTTTTAATGTAACTTGCTAAGCGCAGCACTTTTGTCGGCTCTCAGACTGTATTTGAAATTTGAAGTGCTATAAAAATAAATTTGTATGGTAAGATCTGAAATTAAAATTGTGGTTTATACTTTTATCACTTCATGACTTGATTATTTTGTTCCTTTTTGTTTCTTGCCTGAATTCAACTGCACTGGACCAACGTCAGGTTGTGCAAAGTACCGCTGCCAGGCTCCTTACTAAATCATCCAGGTTCACGCGTGCTTCCCTTCAACTAATCCAGCTCCACTGGTTCCCTGTTTAGGATAGAGTAAAATTCAAAATCATTCTTCTGACTAATAAAGCTTTGAACATTCAAGCCCCAAATAATATTTCAGAGTGTCTGCACTTGTATGTGAAAGTAGAGGTTGAGCATTCAAAGCACGACATGATCTGCACTTCGCATGGACGTGCAGATCATGTCTACATTGAGTCTGTCGCTACAGACCGCGTCTGTAGGACCTCCAAATTAGGTCTTTGCACAGTGGAAAGGCTTAAAACAAACTGTGAACAAACATTTTCTTTGATTTCTCAGTTCTGTCCAGAAACTTTTAAATCTGCAGTCTCAGTGGACATTTTTAATAACAAACTAAAAACGTATAATTTTAAAACTCAGATCTATTGATATCCTTGTGTTTTGTGTTGTGTTCTTATTTGTATCTATTTCAACACTTTGTGTGTCTGGAAAGAGGATTCATAAGGTTTTACTTAAAGTAGCTTTCTGGAGTTTTCCCCTTTCAGAAATTATGTATGATTTTTCAGAAATTCGTAAAAGTGATTATCTTATCATGTACTGTAATATAATGTAGGCAATATGTCCTTTTTTTTGCTGGGCACACCCCCTGCCCCGCAGAGCTCTGCGCAATAGGAAACTGATCGCCGACCAGAACTAACCACTAGCATTAGACTACCGCTTACATACTTCAAATTTAAGGAATACCTCGGCAGATGCAGATTTGATGATTTTTTCACGGACAGGTAAGTCTTTAAAATATAAATATATGAAAACGCATCATGACACGAGAATAATACTCGTAAAACAATGTGTGTTAGCTCTGCTTGTCGGCTACAGAAGCACATAAATTAACTACAAACGTGAAGACGCCATCTTAAATAAACGGAAGGAGAAGCTACTTGTGTGATATACTTGTTAGCCACTAAATGGCGCCATTGGATAAGAGAAATACTCTGGAAAGAGACTAATTGTACATGTTTATTGAGCAGTTACACTTTTTAAATGCTTACAGAGGTCACAACATTACAGCAGTAAAGCTCGACTTAAGTTTATATCATTTAAGGTGGATTGGCAAGGTTAAGCATTTGCTGTCTGAACATGATTTTGAGAAAGTGATCCATGTGTTTAATTCATCGTGCCTTGATTATTGTAACTCACTGTACCTTGGTCTCACCTCTCCCATCTTCAAATGGTGCAAAATGCAGCAGCACGCCTATTGACGGGTTCGAAGAAGATGGATCACATCACCCCGATTTGGGCTTCACTGCACTGGCTGCCTGCTGATTTTTGGGTTCATTATAAGTGATTTTATTGGCTTTTAAAGCTCTTCATGGCCTTGCCCCACATTAGCTCTGAGATTTAGTTGCACACTCCCCGTCTCGGTCATCAAGGTTGGCTGGCTAGCTTCTCCTGGAGGTGCCGAGAACAAAAACGGAAGCCTTGCGAGCGGAGCTTTTTTGGTAGAAGCCCCAAAGTTGTGGAATATGCTGCCAAATCAGATCAGGATGGCTTCCTCATTGTCAAGTTTTAAATCGCTTTTAAAGACACATTTTTCTCAATTGCTTTTAATTCTGCATGAGAGTGCATCAGTTTTCAGTCGCTTTTAGATCCATTAGAGGTTTTTTTAAAACTGTGTTTTATGTCGTGTTTTTTATTTATTTTATTATGTGTCTTATTCTCAATATCAGAGCAAATGGCTGTGTTTTATTGTATTTCGTTTTGGCTTGTTACACACTTTGATCAGCTTTCTTGCTGTTGAAAAAGACTGCATAAATAAAGTTGACTTGACAAAAAAAAAAAAAAACATCTAATCCAGCATGAAGGAGTGACCTGAAAGCAAGATTCCAAAAGCATCGCCAAGCATCCTTTTCAGTTTTCAGAGTTTAGGCTGACGAATATTTTTCTAAGTCTGCCAGATGTTCTCATATAATATTTCACCATAATGCTGTAAAAGTGCACCCCTGTTTCTGGCTCTGCATGTAGCTCTCTGCTGAAATGGAGGACTATTTTATGTTAATGTTGGGGTATCTGCCTTCCTCTTTGTTTCTGCTCCCTTTCAATATCCATCTCTGCATCAGTGTTGTGACAGAAGGCCCTGAATGGGTGGTCTGCTCCTGCCCATCTTCCTCTCTGTCAGTCTATGAGGCTCTGCCTGGCTCTTTCCTTTCTCTCTCTTCTTCCTCCCATCTAATAGATGGTCATGGTGGGGTGGATGTGTCAGGAGAGGCATTCATGTCAGCTCAATTAAACTGTAACCTTGCTACACTGAAGGACAAGACTAACATCTCTGTCTGGCTTTCTCAAAGTTGGATTCTTTTGTGGAAATTAAAGGTTTCCTTTTGGTTGTTATGTTGAAGAATGTTATTTTTTTAGCTTCCATGGCTGCTTCCCTGAGAGGTTTAATATCTTAAAGTGTGTTTGTGCTTGTTTTTTTTTAGTTATTAACAACAGGGATAAGAGCCAGAATATTTCAGGAGCATCACACTGTTTTCTTAAGGGCAAAACTGTCATGGAAGTTTTATTTTTCTTGCTCCAGCACTTGATTTCAAATGGTAGAATTACCAGCTCAGTGGGTCATCAAATTCCACAGAAGCCTGTTAATGGCACGTTCAATTAAATCAGGTGTGTTGAAGCGGTGAAACATCTAAAGCATGCAGGATCAGGCCCCCTGAGGACCAGCTTCGTGAAAGGGTAATTATTACAGTATATGTGGAAGTGCAAAACAAAATCAGCATTTTCCCCATGGTGATGAATGGTTTGGATCATATTTATAAAAAACAAATGCTGTTTGTGTGTGCTAGCAACATATTTCATGAAGCTCTGTCTAAATTTTCATGAATATCTCAAAGTCATCATCAGATGTTGATCTACAACCGATTCACTTTTGAAATCAATCTGAATCAAGATGTCTGCCACAGCTAGTTAGCCTTAAACCCAAGACATCTGCCATCCTGGAAGGATTTTATGTGTTTGTGGTCATATATATATCTATATATATATATATATAGATATATATATACATGATGGTGGCACAGGAGTTAAGTGCTCGCCTCGCAATCGGAAGGTCGCAGGTTCGAGACCCGCTCAGTCTGTCGCCGTCGTTGTGTCCTTGGGCAAGACACTTAACCCACATTGCCTGCTGGTGGTGGTCGGAGGGACCGGTGGCGCCAGTGCTCGGCAGCCTCGCCTCTGTCAGTGCGCCCCAGGGCAGCTGTGGCTACATTGTGGCTCATCCCCACCAGTGTGTGAATGTGTGTGTGAATGGGTGAATGACTGATTGTGTTGTAAAGCGCCTTGGGGGGTTCCAGGACTCTAGAAGGCGCTATATCAAATACAGGCCATTTTTTACCATATATATACATATATACATATATATATATATATATATATATATATATATATATATATATATATATATATATATATATATATGTATAGCATCATTTAGGACATCTGGAATGTTAAGTTTTGATTCAATTGGAAGTAAAAAATAAATAATAGCACACTATTCTAAACAAATAAATGAATCCTGATCCATAACGGTTCTTTAAATGAATATAACTTTACAGTATTTTACAACAGCTGTTCTTCAAGTTAGTTCTTTCAAAGTTCTACTTGTTCTTTTTATGTAATAATGACCTATGAATCATTGGAGCAATAAAAATGGAGCTGCCTCCTGGGATGAAGTTGTGTTGTGTCAACACAAGACAGACATCTCGGCACGAACCAGATATAAACTGCAACTTTAGACTCTTTGGTATGAATCCATCCTTCAGCAGCCTCCGAAAAATTACAGAATAATACAGTTTGACAGAAATTAATTAAAGATTATTCTTTTTTCTTAAACAAGGTGATTCCCTAAGCTATTAGTCAAAAACTTGGCATAGAGCAGATGAATTGATTGTACATGTTCCTGCTCATGTGTCACCTCTGAGTTGGATTGTGTTTTTGTTTAAATTTATTCAAAAGCACTTCTGTCTCTGCTGCTTTTTAGGTCTGCCACTATTTTCAGTCTTTTACAGATGGCTGATCCTTTAATCACTGTAACTTTCCTGACAACTTGACATAGGAAATAAATGGATGTTTTTTACTGATCCGTGGTGCATCGCTCAGAGTCACACAAGAGTCTCCCACAGAAACACAAAAAGAGTCAAACAGCCACTAGTTCTGGGTAAAAGCAGCTAATGTCTGAGTGTGGGCTCATCGAGGCTGGCTAAACACTTCCAGTCACTGAGCAAACAAACTAATGATTAGCTGAGAGATGGATGTGTTAAGGTGAGGAAGTAAAGCAAACAAATACTTGTTGAATTTCATATTGGATGTGTGGAATGTGATGTTCAGCACATTTTAATGTTTTTATTCCACATAAGATCAAGCTGGCACAAAAAAGTGTTCCAATATCACTGATCTTTTTTATTTTATTTTAATGTAAAATGTTTCACCTAAAAACAAAAATTTGAAATCTAAATTAGCAGTGTCATATAGATGGATAGAATTTCTATCCATTCGGTGAGAACAGGACGTGCACATTGATTGGACGAGGTTTTTCTAAGATTGTACGTTTCAATTGTGATTAAAATTATTCTTTATTTTGAAAAAAAAAGTTAATTTTTAGATGTACGTGAGGTATCTCAATGTTCTCATGACAAAACTCTAACATGAGACTGTGCTTTAACCTGTCACATAACAAGCTAAATGAAAGTCAAACATTTCAAATGGACCATATGACAGCTGTTAACGTTGGCCCTGCCCTACTTTACCTCTACATTACAGTTCCTTTATCCATGTCCATCCTAGAGCTCCTCTCTGACCTTCATGCTTATTTAGAGCAGCTGATTTTTAAAGTTAGCAGAGTTCTTCCTTGGTAGTGGGTTCACTCACTCATTTAAAGATATCGGCCAGAGGCAAAATTCATTTGAACAGCATGTGTAAATGTGTATTAAAACCTCAGATGAAAAAGGTTTTTGGATTTTGACAGCTGGAATTGTAAGAAAATCTGATGTTTGTGACCGGCACGGGAAAAACAGAAACTGACTTTCGGTCAAAGCCCTGGGCAGCTGGTGACGTTTCACATGGAGCTCTGCTGAAACAGCTGTAGTAAACAACACCTGACTCCAGTGATTCTGCGTTAGCGTTATAGCAGAGAACAATGTGTCATCAATCAGATGTAGCTTCTGAAGCCTCTACTAGTCCATCAGATTTGTTTTTTCTCTGGGATACGGCAACGAGGATGGATATTGGATTACCGGAGAAGTTCAACCGAACTCCGACCCTGCCAGCTGGATATCACTACCAGAGGTGCAGACATGTTTTAGACCGTTTGACTCAGAAGACCTGCGACCTGATTTGGACATAGAGGAGGATTCGGGTGAACCAGAAAGACAAAACTCCTAAACACAAACTGAACAATGTGGTGTATGCTGTACAGTGCAGCGAGGAATGCCCAGACCTCTACATCGGAGAAACCAAACAGCCACTTCACAAGCGCATGGCACAACATAGAAGAGCCACCTCCACGGGACAGGACTCAGCAGTTCATTTGCATGTAAAGGACAAAGGTCACTCTTTCGAGGATGCCAACGTTCACATTTTGGACAGAGAGGACAGATGGTTTGAAAGAGGAGTAAAGGAAGCCATTTATGTCCACTGTGAGCAACCATCTTTGAACAGAGGCGGTGGTTTACGACACCAACTGTCTGCCATCTATAATCCAGTTTTGAGATCCCTTCCCAGATGCCTCAACACCCACGCATATCCTGGGCCATCTGACCTCAGGACAGTGTTGCCAGATCCAAAATCCCACAATATCGTACAGAGAGGCTTAAATTATCGTTTTTCAGTACAAATTATCGTACATTATAAATTTGATAATAACGTTCTATAAACGACTTCTCACTCCAATATAATATAACAAAGAAGGTGTTTTATATTGCCCTGTTTAAATAAACATCTTTAAAACCAGTAATATAATGCTTATAAACGTGCAGAGTGTGTCGGCACCACTCTGACCTCCTCGCATTGACACAGTATGCACATTTGCGCAGTCCTATTTATTTCATTTCTACATAGGTTAAAAGCACGCGACAAAACATCACAGCAGTGGAAAAACTGACCCAATAAATGACACAACAGCCTACTCACCTAGTTGCTGATTTCGAACTCCTCATCTGATTCACTGTCTGTCGCAGCAGAATGCCTTTAATCACCTGTACTAAGTGGTCTGTGCTTCTCATTGCAATGTTGTGCTGGGCTAAAAAGCCACATAGCTTGATTTCAGCATTTTTCACATCATTTTCAAACTTCTCTTTTTCATTAGTTTGAAGGAGACATTTATAAACCTGTAAGCACTGAGGTGAAATCTGACTTCAGAACAGTTTAAAATTATGTAATTGACTTGGGAAAGCCACAGCAAAAGATGGTGTTACTAGATGCAATGTGAAATTATCGTACATTTGAGGATTTTTGAAACTATTGATCGTACATCGTACAGAGCCCAAAATTATGGTACAAATACGATAATTATCGTACATCTGGCACCACTGCCTCAGGAATTCACATGATAGGGTGGGGCCAGGTTTCACAATGAGCTCACCCGAAACTCTGGCTGAATAGGACCCACACCCACCCTCAATGTATTTATGTAGAAGATCATCAGGGGGTCTTTTGTTCCCTCCTCGGGGGGGAAACTCCCACTGGGGTTAAATCTGGGACTCTCCACCATTTGACCTTAGAACTGAAGAAGCCTCTCGGATGAGAGGTGAAACGTCTTCAAGCAACTCAAAGAAGTCCAGATGCTTTTCTTTCAAAGCTCATTAGACTACAATGACCTGGATGACTGAGAACCTTCACAGACATAAACAAATCACAGCGATTCACAATACTAGCAGCTACCTTGTTTTACGTGCCGGAGTGACATGTGCGAAACACAGTTCTTCACTGTCTGGAAGAGAGGATTTGGATTTTCTGTAATGATTTATGACAAAAGTCCTTAACAAAATAAAAAACTGAACACAGTACATGTTCATATAGATGGTAAAGTGTAGTTATTTTGCATTTCTACAATTTTAATGCCGAGCCAACACCTTTAACCCTTCACCACTGAAATCAGTTTGTTCATTCCAATCCTCCTAAATAATCCTCCAATCATCCAACTGGAATCCTTAAGGGTCCCGTAAAATTCATCCTGTCAGAATAGGCCTTGGGAGCTCAGGTGTTACTAGAACTAATGGTGTCTCTTCACCAGCGTGAGCCTCCAAACTGTGAAGGTTGGTCTCCAAACATGAACTTCAAATTCATGCATTTATCTCCTCTTGTAACACTTTAGCATGTTTTAAAAGGCTTGTATCATGATATGTTACGCCTCCCAGACCAAAGATATATAAGATAAAACAATATCATAAACACTGTAGAGACGTCATTATTTATGAAATATAAGTTATTTTCCTGAGCCATTACTTAAACCAAGATATAGGATGCATGGATTTGATGAAACCATGCTGTCTCATGCAGTCCTATACTGTATGTGTAACACACACACACACACACACACACACACACACACACACACACATACACACACACACACACTGCAGCATGTTAGAATCATTTGAATGACTAATTTAACTACATTGAATTGCTTTTGTAATAATTTAATCTCTTATTCTGGAGTACAATAAAGAAACAAACTAAATCATTACACATCTGTGGCATTAAGGAGCGACTTCTGAGTTCAAACACACAGATGGAGCACAATGTTTACACCTGAAACAGTTTCAGGATGTTTTAACTCACAGAGGCCTGCAGGTCTTCTGCTTTATGAGCAAAGCACTGAGAATCCGCTTGTTACGAGCGCGAATCGTCATTTTGCCGCTGCCGTGCGGAGCGGTAGAGAAACACATTTCAAACACAGAACCGAGTCTGGTTACCGAACCGAGCAGAATTCTGATGACGTCACACCGGTGCACGAAGGTGCGGGTTCCAACCCACAGGAGAGGAGGTAAACAGTGAGTGGATCACAGGGACTGAACTGGTGTTTTTGAGCAAAGCTGTGGTAAAAATGGCTGTTTGTTCTCTTTATCAAAAGTGTACCCCCCAACCCCCCACCCCCACCCCCGGTTTAGATGCGGTGCACATGCAGGTGTCTCGTTCTGTTCCGACACTGCTACACGTAATACTTTTAATTTAGTAAGTCTGCAATTTATTTTTACTCAGTAGCGGATATGATTTAAAATGTAGCGAATTACAATTCTTTTTTAAAAACGTACGCAAGTAAAAGTAAAAGTACAAATTTTAAAAACGACTTCAAAAGTATACATATACAAAAAAGCTACTCAATTACAGTAACGTGAGTAAATGTAATTTGTTACTTTCCACCTCTGCCTAACCCCACTCATAAGCGTTGTCGTCGTCGTCTTCCTCCCCTTATCCGGGTCCGGGTCGCGGGGGCAGCATCCCAACTAGGGAGCTCCAGACCGTCCTTTCCCTGGCCTTCTCCACCAGCTCCTCCGGCAGGACCCCAAGGCGTTCCCAGACCAGATTGGAGATGTAACCTCTCCAATGTGTCCTGGGTCAACCCGGGGGCCTCCTGCCGACAGGACATGCCCGAAACACCTCCCCAGGGAGGTGTCCAGGAGGCATTCTGACCAGATGCCCAAACCACCGTAACTGGCACCTTTCGATCTGGAGGAGCAGCGGTTCTACTCCAAGTCCCTCCCAAATGTCCCAGCTCCTCTCCCTATGTCTAAGTCTGAGCCCGGCCACCCTATGGAGGAAACTCATTTCGGCCGCTTGTATCCACGATCTCGTTCATTCGGTCATTACCCAAAGCTTGTGACCATAGGCGAGGATTGGGACGTAGATCGACCGGTAAATCGAGAGCCTGGCTTTCTGGCTCAGCTACCTCTTCACCCCAACAGATCGGCTCAGCGTCCGCATCACTGCAGATGCTGAACCAATCCGCCTGTCGATCTCCTGATCCCTCCTACCCTCACTCGTGAACAAGACCCCGAGATACTTAAACTCCTCCACTTGAGGTAGGACCTCTCCCCCGACCTGGAGTTGGCAAGCCACCCTTTTCTGGTCGAGAACCATGGTCTCAGATTTGGAGGTACTGATCCTCATCCCAGCCGCTTCACACTCGACCGCAAATCTGCCCAGCAAGAGCTGAAGGTCAGAGCTGGATGAAGCTAGGGCGACCACATCATCCGCAAAAAGCAGAGACGAGATTCTCCTGCCACCAAACTCGACACTCTCCACACCACGGCTGCGTCTAGAAATTCTGTCCATAAAGTTAATGAACAGAACCGGTGACAAACGGCAGCCCTGACGGAGTCCAACCCTCACTGGGAACAGGTCCGACTTACTACCGGCTATGTGGAACAAACTCATGCTCCTCTGGTAAAGGGACTGAATGGCCCTTAACAGAAAGCCACCCACCCCATACTCCTGGAGCGTCCCCCACATGGTTCCCCTGTGGACACGGTCATAACCCTTTTCCAAATCCACAAAACACATGTGGATTTGTTGGGCAAACTCCCATGCCCCCTCCATCACCCTTGCAAGGGTACAGAGCTGGTCCACAGTTCCACGGCCTGGACGAAAACCACATTGCTCCTCCTCAATCTGAGATTCAACTATCGATCTGACCCACCTCTCCAGTACCTTGAATTAGACCTTTCCAGGGAGGCTGATGAGTGTGATCCCCCTAAAGTTGGAACACACCCTCAGGTCACCCTTCTAAAAGATGGGTACCACCACCCCAGTCTGCCACTCCACAGGATCTGCCCCCGATGACCACGCAATGTTGCAGAGACGTGTCAACCATGACAGCCCTACAACATCCATAGCCTTGAGATACCCAGGATGAATCTCATCCGCCCCCGGGGCTCCGCCGCTGTGTAGTTGTTTGACTACCTCAGCAACTTCTGCTCCCGAGATTGGACAGTCCATCCCCAGGTCTCCCGGATCTGGTTCCTCCTCGGAATGCGCATAGGTGGGATTGAGGAGCTCCTCAAAGTATTCCTTCCACCGTCCGACTATAGCCTCAGTTGACGTCAGCAGCTCCCAGTCACCACTGTAAACAGTGTGAGCGAGTTGCTGCCTTCCTCTCCTGAGGCGCCGGACAGTTTGCCAGAATCTCTTTGGAGCCGATCAATAGTCTATCTCCATGGCCTCACCAAACTCCTCCCATGCCCGAGATTTTGCCTCGGCAACTGCCACTGCTGCACCCCGCTTGGCTATCCGGTACCTGTCTGCTGCCTCCGGAGACCCACAGACCAGCCACGCCCTGTAGGCCTCCTTCTTCAGCCTGACGGCTCCCCGAACCTCTGGTGTCCACCAGCGGGTACGGGGTTGCCACCACGACTGGCACCGGCCACCTTGCAACCACAGCTAGCAACAGCCGCCTCAACAATCGCAGAGTGGAACAAGGCCCACTCGGAGTCAATGTCCCCCACTGCTCTCGGGACGTGGCCAAAGCTCTGCCGGAGGTGGGAGTTGAAGACCGTCTTAACAGGTTCTTCTGCCAGGCGTTCCCAGCAGACCCTCACTATGTGTTTGGGTCTGCCATGTCTACGCAGCATCTTCCCCTGCCATCTGATCCAACTCACCACCAAGTGGTGATCAGCTGACAGCTCCGCTCCGCTCCTCTCTTCACTTGGGTGTTCATAACATACGGCCGCAGGTCAGATGACACGACTACAAAGTCTATCATCGACCTGCGACCTAGACTGCCCTGGTACCAAGTGTACCGGTGGGCATCCTTTTGTTCGAACATGGTGTTCGCTATGGCCAAACTGCGGCTTGCACAGAAGTCCAATAATGAAACACCTCTCTAGTTCAGATCAGGCGGGCCGTTCCTCCCAATCACACCCCTCCAGGCCAAGCTGTCATTGCCCACGTGAGCATTGAAGTCTCACAGCAGGACAATGGAGTCCCCTGATGGAGCACTATCTAGCACTCGTCCCAGGGACTCCAAAAAGGGTGAGTACTCTGAACTGATATTTGGCCCATAAGCACAAACAACAATCAGGACCCGTTCCCCGACCCGAAGGCACAGGGAAGCTACCCTCTCGTCCCCCCGGGTAAACCCCAACACACAGGCAGAGAGTCTTGGGGCTAACAAAAAGCCAACCCTAGCCCTCCGCCTCTCACCCGGAGCAACTCCAGCAAAGGAGAGTGTCCAACCCCTCTCAAGGACTTGGGTTCCAGAGCCAATGCTATGTGTCGAGGTGAGTCTGACTATATCTAGCCGGTACTGCTCAACCTCTGCCACAAGCTCCTGCTCCTTCCCCGCCAGCGAGATGATGTTCCATGTCCCAAAAACCAGTTTTCTTGTCCGGGGATCGGACCGCCAAGGCTCCCACCTTGGTCTGCCACCCGATCCACATTGCACCGGACCCTTCATGTTCCTCCTGCGGGTGGTGGGTCCACAGTTGGATGAGCCCATGTATCCAGTTTGGCCTGGGCCCGGCCAGGCCCCATGGGCGAAAGCCCGGCCACCAGGCGCTCGCTCACGGGCCCCAACCCCAGGCCTGGCTCCAGGGTGGGACTGCGGTAACCCTCCGGGCCGGGTACTCCGACTCTTTGACTTTACTTCCATGAAAGATCCTGTGAACTGTTCTTTGTCTCAACCTTCACCTAAGACCAATTTGTCATGGGGGACCCTACCAGGGGCACAAAGTGCCCCAGACAACATAGCTCCTAGGATCATTAGGGCTCTCAAACTCCTCCAACACGATAAGGTGACAGTTTAATGAAGAGCCCACCCATAACCAATGGTTTTTTTTCTAACCCTAACCAACCTAAACCAAAAGTTAATTTACACCAAATCTCTAAAACCAAGTTTTAGGGTGCCTAACATTGCATGTACCAGCAAAATGCCCCACAATGTGGATATGTCCACAGATTACAGGTTAGTTAAAATGTATGCACTTAAACTTATGAAAACAAGTACACACACACACACACACACACACACACACACACACACACACACAGAAATGTTTACAACATTTACGTAAACATATATTTACATATATAGAGAGCGAACATCTACTGAAGCCAAATTCCTTGTAAATGTAATTTTACTTGGCCAATAAATCTGAATCTGAATTTCTATTGCCTTGGAATCCCTGTATTTTGACTACTTATTATAAAGAAATAACCCCACCCTGTATGTTTAATCTCATGTTTTTAATTGTTCCTGTAATGAGTCCACTTTGTAAAAAAAAAAAAAAAAATCTTAATCTAATTTTACGTCAACAGAACATTCTCTAAAATGTCATAAAATGTAAATGTGTCTCAAAAGAAAGTTTATATCAACATAAACTAATTCATACCAATCAGCTACCTGATTGCAAGATTAATCATCTATCCAGCTAAAGCACTAATCTCTTAATCCATTTATGGATTAAATATCAGATTGAATATGTTGATGTCCAGTCACTTATATGTGTGGATGTGGCAAATGCAGGGCCAAAATACTTTTACTGTTTTTGTGTTTATAACATCAAAAAGCTATAAACAAAGTTAATAGTAACATTTTTAAACCATAAAAGGGACCATGGGGATATCAAACACACAAACAACTCATTTTTAAGGATACATTTTTTTATTTTCATATATATATTCTGGTTTTGCTCGCTGTACATTTTTTTATTTATAAATTTCATTTTCTCGACCTTTCCTCCTTGTTGTTCATTCCTGTCTGTAAATGTCTCTCTAAGGATCAAACACTCCTGATCTGTTTGTAAATCCTTCACCTGGTTCAGTGCGCACTGTCCTCTTGAACCCTTCATCGTGCTTCTTCTCTAAATTTGGAGACTGATGGAGAAAAAAAAACATCAGACATCACTAAAAACTACACAAACCAAGAATAGAAGAGAAATACATTCTAGGATCTCACACACACACACACACACACACACACACACACACGCACACACACACACACACACACACACACACACACGGTTGACTTATTCTCAACTATTTTTTGATCCACAAAGAGTACATCCATGCAGAGAAATGATAAGGCGCAAACTGTGGATGGTTCAGGAGGGTGGTAGGCTGGGGACATGCAGGTCTACGAGAAGCAAGGACACGCGCGCGCGCGTGTGTGTGTGTGTGTGTGTGTGTGTGTGTGTGTGTGTGTGTGTGTGTGTGTGTGTGTGATCCTAGAATGTATTTCTCTTCTATTCTATGTTGAGAAGAGCTTTTGGCTTTTCTCTCTGAGGATAAAGCTTGTTCTGGCCTTGTGCTGCTGAACCGTACTGCAGCACTGTCCGTGGTGCTGAATCAGCTGGCGGGTCTTCAGTTTTAATTTTTTTTTTTTTTACAATATCTTCTTTTCTCCCTCCATCCTCCGTTTTCCCTCCTAAGCTTATTGCCATTCTCTAATCTGTCTCTCTATGCTTTCATTTTCCCCCTGCAGTTCATTCCCTCTCCCCTCAGTCTCTCAACATCACAAGCTCTGTTATCATGAAGCAAAGTATGAACATTAGATTTACTGTTGATTGAAATTTTAATGCAACCAATTATTAGAACCAAATAAATCAGGAGGGTGTTGATGTGTCTTATTTGACTTTTTTTCTTATATAGAGAGCTGTGTTTGTGTGAAAAGACCTAAAGTGCAACACTAAAACTAGCTGTAATGTAACATTTTCCTGTTATAATAACTTGAAAAGAACTCAAAGATTTTAAAACTGAAACAAAAAGCAAATATAATTGCAGAGTAAACATTTTCCATTGAAATGTCTTTCTATTCTCTCCTTTACAAGATTTTGCAACATAAGCAAAACATGACTATTTAAAAAAAGCATTTTGACCACATTATGTCTTCTTTTATGACCACAAGTGCTTGAAACGTCAGTTAGAGGAAGTGGACATTATTGATTCCTGTGTGCTGATTATATTCCTAAAGTGAGAGTTTACTTTAGTGGTCTGCAGTGTAGTCTTCTATTTAATAATCACCAAATTTGTGATTTTATCAAAACTGTTTATCTGGGTTTATAACCGATAATAATGTAAATTCCTGGTTTACAAAATGTCTGTTTGCATTAGGCCGGTATCACTGTTTGAAAAATGGATTAAACTGATTTTTCCAAATGATTTTGATGTTAAAGGCACAGTGTGTGATATTTTTATCTGTTTACTATGAAATCCTGTGTTTCCAGTTCACAATTCCATTTTTGGTCATTTTTAAAACACAGAAAAGGTTTTTCTTTACCTGCTAACGTTTCATTTGCCGACTGCAAAACATCTTCAGAGCTGACGCTGATGGTGGCGTCACTTCCTACTCCGTTTATCCGCCGGCAGCAGAGGACGTTGTCGCCCTCTGCTGCCCGCTCTCCCCTCTCTGATGATGCAGTCCCATGCGTGGTCCAATGAGTAAACTCCATCGTCTCTGTTCATGGTCCCACATCCATGTCTCCTTGTCTCTATGGCTTATTTTATCCATCTTTTGTGTTTCAGTTGTTTGGTGTTTATGATCCTTGTGTTGTCCCATTCCTTTACATGGTTTTCTCTTGTGCAGTGATCGGTTATGGCTGACTTCTTTATTGTGCTTTCTGCTTCTTGTTTTGCTGCTCGTGTGTGTCTTCGACTTGTTTCTTTCTCGCGGATGGATAAAAGAGGCCCTCTTTTCAGAGTTTTGTTTATTTATTCTCTTTATTCCCAACCCACCTAATGTGGTCCAATGAACCCCACGTGTATCTCACCCCTTTGTCAGCTGCACACCCCATGACGCAGATTTCCTGTTCCACCTCATCCCAACGGTTCTGGACTGGACTGAGACCTGGTTACTGTGGAGGTCGTTGGATTCCAGTGAACTCATGTTCTAGAAACCAGAGATGATCTGAGCAGTGTGCCCTGGTTCATGGGTCCACTGAAGTCATTATAACTCAGGAAGGTGGTGGTGTTTAAACTAATATCAAGGGACTCACATTGATCCAGAAATAAATGTTGAAAAGCAACAGAATTACCAATACCCAGTGAGTGTTTTTATGCATTTATGTGGCCCTCTTGAGATCCCCACCCTGTGTTGTGTGTGTGTGTGTGTGTGTGTGTGTGTGTGTGTGTGTATCAGCCACAACTCCAGAGTAAACGCCTCTGCGATGGCATCACTCACCATCGTCATAACGCACCCATCTGTTATTAGCAGCTTGCAGCCTAATCCTGGAGCGGCGACTCGTCTATAGTCGGTGTGGCGCAGAGGGAGGGAGACGCACCGGAGAGAGGCTGGTGGGCGTAACGCCTCCCGGGACGAACCGCCGCACAGTGTGAAAGTAACTACAGCAAAGGGACGGAGACTGTGTCGGATCAGGGCGCTTTTCACCCAGAAGATAGGAGATTTTCTCTCTCTCTCTCTCTCTCTCTCTCTCTCTCTCTCTCTCTCTCTCTCTCTCTCTCTCTCTCTCTCTCTCTCTCTCTCTCTCTCTCTCTCTCTCTCTCTCTCTCTCTCTCTCTCTCTCTCTCTCTCTCTCTCTCTCTCTCTCTCTCTCTCTCTCTCTCTCTCTCTCTCTCTCTCTCTCTCTTCTGAAGCTTGCCATTCCTCCTGACCTACAACGCATCTAGACACTGCCATCCACCGGGCAGCCCACACTGATGTCCTGGAGCGATGCGGAGAGAGGAGAGAGGTCACCACAAAGTCACCTGTGTTACTAAGAACGGAGAAGAAACCGTTACAAATGCGCTCAGCGTGCTCTGATTTTATCACTGTTTCGTTTTACCTGGAAGACCTAGGGAACGCAGCCACTACCAGAGGGGATGAGGAGGGTTATTCTCCTTTAGGGCAAGTGCAGATCAGACACACAGGTTCGTGATTGAGTGAGAAGAGGAGCATGGACAGCGGTGACAGCTGCTGAATCTGGAAGGATCTCCATGAAACCGGCTGTGGATCATAAACCGCGCGCGTGGTGGTTTCCTAACTATCCTACAGGCTACAGAGTTCCATTTACTCTTATAAATCCCGGATTTCAGCCCAGTATCACCCCTCAGTGGCGGGGTGTTTTCCGATTAAAGGAGCGTTAACTGGAAGGAGGAATTCTTCTGGAGACATGAGTGCGCAAGGAGGTGGCGTGCCGGTTTAACGGCGGCTTTTATCTGCTTCCTCTGCCCCGGCGGATCACCAGCTGACAGCGGACTTCTGCAGGTTAAAAGGCTGCCACTGGTCTCCAGGAGCAGTTTGGTGCAAACTCAGCGGGAACTGAACTGAAACGCCTTTTTGTTTCCTCATCATCCGGGAGGACCCCGCAGCCCCAGCCCTGCGAGGCACGAAACACAGGAAAAAAGTGGATATATTTTCTCCATTTGCCTTTGTGAAAATGTGTCATTTCTCCAGATGAAGGATTATTTAACAGATTTTGATTGAGGTGAGATCTTCAGCTGTTTTGAGAGGAGATAAAACACCAGGAGGAGAAATAACGGGAGAGCCAGAGGGGAGACGCGCAGGTACAGTCATTTATTTTCTTTGCTCTGCTAGTGTCTTCCCCATCACGATGTTTATTCCATTTTCAAAACGATTTCTCTTATTATAATGTGTTTATTATAACATAGTTATGTTGACAACAGGGAAGAGATGGATGAGAAGATAATGGCGCTGGTGATTTCCTTCTATTTAAAGATGTTGCTTGTGTCTGGTTCAAAGAAACAGGAGGAGGGGAGGTGTTGGTGGGGTAAGGGATGGGTGAAGGAAGGGGTAAAGGTCTGAAACTGCAAAAATTGTTGTAGGATGAACTAGATTAAAGGGTGCACAGGATTAGGAATTATGCTGGGCGGAGGGTATGTGACAGTATGAAAGAGACTGAACTCTGCACATGCATGGAAGAAGGAGTGAGGCAGGAGAGGCTAAAAAGGAGCTGTTGGAGGGAAGAGGGTGGAGAAGAGCAAATGGAATAGTAGGTAGATGAGTTGGCTGATGGAGGAGGGGGGGGGGTAATGGCAGCAGAGAGGGCGGTGCACTGGAAAGGTGAGTGGAAGAAATAAGGTAATGGATCAAACACAGATTGGGAGGAACAGCTTTTAAGTGATGGAGGAGAGGAATATAAGAGATGAGACATACAGAGAAGGTGTGCTTGCTCTTATACACCCCGCCAGGAGAAGCCTTAACACGACGCTGTAGACCCAGCACCCAGGAGAACACTAGCGGTGGTATCTGATGTTCTGCTGTGTAATGGAAGTGGCTACACCGTGGAGACACGGACACACACACACACACACACTGAGGAAACCACAAGAAGCATTTAGCCAACAATTCAGTTTGCTGTGTCAGCTTATCTGCTTCTTTGTTTTCTACCTGCTACATCTTCTCATTGCTCACTGTCCCATTTGCATTTTGATTGGGTTTGCGATGGCTCCGAGCCACATTAACACACATGTAATCACACATGCCAGATGAAATGAGTTTGTTAGGAAGCAGCTCCGCTGGTTTTCAGGTTTCTGACCTAATTTGTATACCTGCGCCATGGCTAAAGCCTTTCATGTGAGCCAACTTTCCTTGGCCGTAGCACTGCCCCAGGAGGATTCTAGGTGCTAAACCAAGGCCAAAGTAAATGTCTGTCAAGCCTTCTCCTTAATTAAAAAGAAACTTGATATAATTAATGAGTGTACTGTAATTAGCAATGGCCTTCATACTTTAAATTAGTTTGAAAACTGACATCTCAGCTGCAGTCAGCCCACCGCATTCTGGGTCAACGCTGAGACACATTTTCATTTCCTGCTCATGATTTGAAGCTTCCAGTATGGTTAACAATGAAGGAATCTTGGCACCATCGAAGGTGATAATGCCCCACTTTGACCAATGCATGATTAAAAAGATTATACTGTATGGTTAAGGCAGAATGGTTATTTCATTTCAAATAAGATAAAAGTGATGATGACTCAATAGATTGTAGACATTATGGTGGTCCAACATTTTGTTTTCCTTCAAGCCAGCTTGGGAAAGCTTTAGAAGGCTGGTGAAAGCACCTGCACGGTTTCAGAAATCCAGATTCTGCTGGGTTATCCCTAACCAGGCTGCTATTTTCTAGCATGGAGTTTTTCATTTTTGCCTTTTTGAAAAATCCTTTTTTAGAATCATTGACTCATGACACGTACAGAGTTAATTTTGTTTATTAAAACATTTGAAACACCAAGTTTTGTTGAATGGACCCATTTTTTTAATAAGGTGAGCCGATCTGTTAAAAAACTGAGGCACACCCAGGATGTGAGAATCTTTAGATTTTTAGTTAATACACAAATTGAACCTTCATTTTGTCTACACTGGGGTTATTTCTTATCTTTGCTTGCTGACTGCATTTTCAGCCTTAATGGAAGTAGTGACTCCGATGGAGTAAAATCCAAGCCAATCCCGTTCATGTTCATGTTTACGACCCGTGTTTACCTTTTTTCCTGCCAATATGGCGTCTACTAACTGAGAGTCACGTGGGGTCCGGAGCTCTATAGTGCCTATTAGGGTTCTACACCCCCCAAGGTGCTTTATAACACATCAGTCATCCACAAACACATTCACATACCTGTGGTGATGAGCAATGGAGGTGAAGCCAAACAATGGCACCGCTGGTCCCTCCGACCACCTCCAACAGGCAAGATGAGTTAAGAGTCTTGCCCAAGGACAATGGCTGCAATAGACAGAGCTCAAACCTGCAACCCCCCGGTTACGAAGGGGACACTTTACTCCTCTGCCACTGTTACCCTAGGAGGAGATCCGCTGCTCCTCCACATCAAGAGGAGCCAGTTGATGTGGCTCATGCATCCAGTCAGGATGCCTCCCTGGTGAGGCTTTCTAGGCACGTCCAACTGGGAGGAGACCTAGGACAACCCAGAACATGCTGGAAGGACTACATGACTATATTTCTTGGCTGGCTGGGGAATGCCATGGGATATCCTTGGAGGAGCTGGCTTAAGTGGCTGGAGAGAGGGAAGGCTTGGCCTCTCTGCTTAGGCTGCTGCCCCCGGATATTTTTCCAAAGAGGAAAATGGATGCATGGAATCAAATGTGTCCAATACAATTTGAGTGTAAGAGAACTGGGCTATTAATGTGTGTATTTGAGCTAACTAGTTACATGTTAAAGTAACCACCAGTCTGTAGAGATTTGGTATTTTTCCAGCAGGCTTTTGTCTCTGGATCTTTTTGTGCCTCCTTGAGAATTCAATCCCATAATCACCTAACCAGGCCTGACAGCAACAACATAATCGAACTAGCTGCTCCAGGTGTGGCCTTGTCTGACTGATGTCTGGAGGTTCTACTTATCATCCGTTAGGAAATTATTCTCTTTAACAAAATGGGCATCTGGCATGAGAAGGATTGGGCAAAAAGTGCCAGTCACGTAAATCTCACGCTCATTCTCAGAGACTTGGCAGCACTTGAGCCAAACCCTGTTTTGTTGGCTGTCCGCAGGAACAAGCTACATCAGCGTGGCTGAAATCCCCTCAGCTTGGTGGAGATTTTTAAAAATTAAAACCCAGTTTCATTTTAATTGGATTCAAATCATTTTCATTAGTGGAGGGTGTGATCTTCATACTCTTCTAGCTATATTTCATCCCATTGATTGGGAGCCAATGGGAACTCTTGGTTCCATCCTTCCCTCTAGCTTCACAGAGCAGCATGCAAATACGTGTGCACTATTTTTTTGTCCATATATGAAATTGAGCCACGTTCATACACATGAATGAGAAGCCATCTTGTAATCCAATTCCCCTCTTACATCACTTTTAAACTGACATGTCCCAACTTCTATTTGCAGCTGGAACAGTGACACTCTGATGCAGCTTAACTGGAAGCACCGTCAGAAAAAAGAAAAGGGGATTAGACACAGCTAATCTAGCCTTTCGCTTTCATTTGAACTGAGGAGACGAACTGCTGATTGTGGCTCATTATTTGTGTATTTAAGGTCTCATTATATCAAAGATAAGCTGTACTGACTCACCGATACAACCAGTTCTAATCAGAACTCGTTCAAGGCAAAGGGGAAGCGGGGTTATCCTCATGTCTGACCTTGATTTTCAGTATGAAAACCAGGCGTGAAAGTGGCGCTCCGTAATCCTCTTGGCTTATTGGGGTTTTAGGCTGAAGATTTCAGAAATCATACCAAAGGAATAAATCTGGTGACAGAGAGTGGAAAACTGCTGTCAAGCCACGAGCTGAAATATGATTTTTTTTATCACAGCAGTCATTTGCACACTGTTCGGTCATTTGGTGGGCTTTATTTCAGATTGTTTTGTATTTTTGCTTTTTCTATCCTCCAGCATTAACATGAGCACAGGTGGGAGACTGATGGGACATAGCATGAGAGAATTACTCAACAGTCTTTTTGCCACTGCTGGTTGTGCAAAAGCTGACGGTGTGAGATTCTTGATCATGTTTACAATCTATTGATCCATGCTGTGTCAAAGCAGCAAGGAGAGTTTCATCAAAGCGGAGTTCGTTTGCTGTATTTAAAAAAAAGTGGGATTAATTTTGTCCGATTTTCATGCATTTATCACCATTTCCCAGATTTTTATAACAAACACAAAAATCAAAATAATCAAAAATCCACAAGTTTTACATTTTTGCAATTTTCACAAATAATTTTCTTTTCTTTACTTTTGAATTATGAAAACCTTTTAATAGAATTGCTTCAGTTATGCCACACTTATTTTACTTTCCATTTCCTTTTTGATTGTTTTGTAACACTGTTCTTCTTAAGCCTGATGGAAAGCATTTACAATAGCTATTATGTATAAAATTTACTACACATATAAACGCGCCTCAGCTCTCTACATTATTTAGAAGCATTAAATAAAATATCTCACTGGAGGGCATTATAGCAGTCATCAGGGCTGAATGGGGTGGGCATGTGCTGTTAGAAAGATTCTGAATTCTCAAAGAACATGGAACAATGGCTCTGAACGATCATCTATTTTAAGTATATTCTCTGAAATACTGTTAATTCTGTCTATGTTAAAATGAACAATGGAGCTGAAGAGAGGTTTGAGTTCTGGAAAAGTGAAAGTCTAATTGACTGATGTAGCCGTGTGAGAGAGCAGGTTTGAACAGAAACTGAGCCCACACAGAGACAATGTAATTTTCTATTTAAGAAAAAAGTGGATACACTTTTTATTGCTCCATAGGAAAGTAAATCGTAGCTTAAAGAGCAAGTCACCCCCAAATCTACTTTTTTTTGCTGATAAACTAAATAAACGAGTGTCTAATTCTCCCATAGACATGTGTAGTAAATAATTTCGTTCTTTAGTGCATCTTAGTTCAAATTTTTATTTTCTATCTAAAACTGTCCGTGTTTCACCCTCCAGGTAAAAACTCTGTACTGCATTTGAATTTAAATCTGCCATTGCTATTGGCTAAGAAGTACCCTATGTCAGCTGGTACCATATGATGTCGCAATGTTGTTGTGAGCTTGTGTGTGTATTTGTTAGTGGCTCCGCCATCTCGGTCTGCCAGGAAACAGCATTAGTTGCATTTTTCAAACAGGCAGTGGGAGTAAAGACTCTGGTAGTGGGTGCTTGCTTTTTAAAGTGATCGTAGTTACTTAATGCCAAATCAGTTGCATGTTTTTGAATTGAAATTACTATTAAAATATTTTAGGTGAAATTATTGAATTTGGTGCTTTGCTGAAATCATGTCACTGGAAACTGCTCAGTTATGTGTTTCACAGGGACACAGTGTGTTTCCAAGCACATCTAACTTGATCCAAAGTAAGAAACTGGAAGCCTTTATCCTGGTTAACATCAGTGGCGGCTGGTGATTTATTTATTTATTTTTGGTGGGGCGCATTTTTGCAAGTAAGTAAGATGCGATAACCATATATCACCACTAAGGGACACCAAATGACCTTTGTTACACATCACACAACTTGAACCCGACGGACCGGTACAAGGTTCACGAGAACTTCCAGCAAGAAACATGCTTAATACTCACCAATAAATGCAAACTGCACACATACTTAATGGAAAGATACTTATGTAAATGATAAAATCCACATTTTTTACCTCAACAACACCCGTTTGGCTGCTAAATGAAAAGGCCATTTAAATTAAATCCAGACTCTCCTCTTTACAGCAATATGAGTACCATTACTCTATGTGCAATTGCAAAACTCATAGAGCAAGCCACAAAAGCAGTAGCAAAACAATTCATTTCATGAAGTCAGAAACATAAATCCAGTTCTGCCTTTGCTGGTTCATGGTCATAATCCATGTTATAGTAAAATAAATTCACTTGGCTTGTGTAATCCAATGTCCCAAAGTCACACAGAACTGATTTCTGACTGTTTGGGGCTTTTTTTGTTAACCTGCCGGAGATTGTTTATAAATCTCAGACATACATTCCATTATTTTCCAGTTTATGGTGTTTCTCTCCCTATGATTGGTTAATACAAAGGTCTGGTCTTCTGCACATGCTTTGATCACAAACCTCTGTGCCTAAAGGCTACCATATTCTTTGTATTGGAGCATTCAGCGCACATGCGCCAGTTTAGAATAATTAATTTAATCTTCATGTCATTTTATTTTCATATTTTGTGATTCCCATCATCTTCCTCTTCCTGTGAGACTGGTGGTATTTACCAATTTGTACGTGTGCGTGAAAATGTTCCTAAATTTAAGAACAGATCTGACCATGCGTAGGGACAGCATCTAGTGGTAGAATGGGGGAACAGCAGTACTGAAGGTCAGTCATCCACAAATTACACTTACCCAGGATGTAATTATGTCGGTGCATTATTGGTGCTAAAACCAATAAAAATGACATGTGACCAATGGGAATCTGACATTGTATCATGAATAATCTGTGTTATTTGAGGAGTAACAGAGCATGCACACTGGAGGGAATGCGTTCTCCGTGCGCGCACTGATCTCAAAGGAAATCCTTCGGCGATGATGTGATTTGGGACTCTTTGTGGCACGACTGATAAAGCACACAAATCCAATTCCCGTTCATATTTTATTTTACAACTACAAGAACCTCCCAGAACCTTCTCTGCTCCCCGATCATACACGCTGTGTTGCCAAGGTAACCAGACTGAATGACAGCTCAAAGGGTGCTGCACCCTAAGACAACGTTTCCAAATAAAACTAGCAGAACCACTCCTTAAATGTAAAATGTAAATGAGAACCCGTTACTCTACAATTAATCGGATTCATTATTTTATTTATTCCTGGCAGGAACCTCTCTTCTGTACCGACTGTGTTTATAACCTCTGCAACTTTCTTTTGCGCTTCGGGGGGGGGGGGGGGGGGGGGGGGACCTGGGAATTCCCTTATGTGCTAATGTTGTAGCGTGGTTAATTGAGGGCCTTTCTGTATGTAAATGACGGTGAACGGACACGAGCACCTGGGTACGCACAGGTGGGATTTGTCATCAGATGATTGCGGAGGAATGTGCGTACGAGAGGAAAACGCATGTTTCAGAAAGTCTTTTGACTGTTCGTACACACATTCCAAATCTAGGTCATAGGAGGGAATATAGGACAGTTTCTACAAATGTTTGATAAAAGAGAGCCCATGTCTTTTAGTATATTCAGTCAGCTGATCTCATTTTTTGGGACATATTGCTGCTTAAGCTAGACCTGAGAGCTAGAAGTGCAGTAACCGAAGATCTCAAAATGTTTAGGTTTATGTTTATTCATTCAGCAGACGCTTGTATCCAAAGCAACTTACAATTTATAACCTATAGGATTGTGATCTGTGGGGGAAGCCGGAGTACCCGGAGGAAACCCACACATGCATGGGGAGAACACGCAATTCCACGCAGAAAGGCCGCAGCCGAGTTTCGAATCTGCAACCTTTGTGCTGCGAGGCAACAGTGCTAACCACTGCGCCACCATGCAGCCCAACAAAGGTGGCTTCCAGTCAAGACCACAACAATGGTTTGAAGATACAATGCAATGGCAGGCTTATATTGAGCCAGCTATGGTAAGATGGAGTCAACATATGTTACATCGAGCCAGCCAGGAGTTGAACCTAGAATCTTCTGATCCGTAGTCAGACACGTTATCCATTTCGCCACTGGCCCTATACAACGGGTGTTGTTGAGGTAGAAAATGTGGATTGTATCCTTTACATAAGCATCTTCCTTATGTTATACAAAATACAGGCACCTTTTAAATTTTTAGGGGCCAGACAATTTACCAAACTTTATTAAAATGTATTTGATTGATTATTAGATTATTCACTTATGTTGAGGCAGTTATTCCCAGGTAAGGTTAATGGTTTTGTTGAGTTGGGGCAGGAAAGAGGGAGATTGACTGATGGATTTGGCTAATATCTGCCACAGTGTGGATGCTGTGCTGGTTTTCCATAGAGAAAGCTCAAAATTGAATTGACCTGTAGACACAAGATTAGGATTTGGTCATTGAAGGAATCTTTTTAAAGGTTGTCTTGGGCATCTATCAAAGACGCCTTACAGAAGCTTTTCTATGAGGGGGTGTAGAACATTTCTAGTTGGTAGAGGCCATGGGACAGACCCAGGACTATACCTCAGCTGGTTTAGGATCGGCTCTTCAGCTGGGAGGAGAGCCGAGCGAACATTAAAACCTCCCATAAAGCAATGGCTACATACGTGGATGAATAATGTTGGGGTGAAATATGCAGATAAACAGTAAAATAAAAACAGAACTGTGGTGAGAGATGAGACGAATAGAAGCGAAAAAGGTATGAAAATAAAGGGAAATGATTAAAGAAGTGGATTAAACAAAAAGGGCATGATGAAATATTTTATATTTCTGTCCCATAATTGTGCCGTTATCCAGGTAAAAGGTCTAAAACAGGACAGAGACAGCAGTAAGTCAAAACAACTGTCCAGTTTAAGCTTGTGATTTTGGGTGCACACGTGTTCACAGCAACAGATGCTGGTTTGGTAACACAATCCTGTCTCACCAGGGGAAAATGGGCAAGAGATGATGTTGAAAAAAAGAGTGAGAGGTGAAGAGAAGGAGGGGGGAGGGGAGGTGCTAGGAGAGACAGACAGCAAGTAGTGTGTTGAATGCCAAGCAGCACGGCACTAGAATGGTTGTGTGTTGAGCAGGCAGATGGATATGAAGGTATTCAGCCAAACCACAGCACCATGATGCGTCGTCGGTGATTCTCTTCAGAACCGTCTTGTTCTTTTCCTTGAAATAATTTTATCATTTTAAATTGTATGAATGTATTTTTAATTATAGGTAGCTTAAAATTGAGAATGTTTTGCTTTTCCTACTTAAAATAGTTTTAAAGGTTACAACACACTTTACCCGTGTACCATTATCACCACATCAATATAGTGTTAATCAGCAGGAGATAGCTTCTAATGTTAGCAACACAGATTCTAGCTCTGTCTCAGGGAGGCGGGTGCTTGGTGTGGTCCTTGAGTCATTACCAATCAATTTCAGCAGCTTCATTAACTAGCAGAGACTGCTAATGTAGGGGAGTCCCGTTGCCATGGCAGGCTGAACCAAACAGTGTTACAAGTCAATAATACCAGCAGGAAGTCCAAGCCCAACAGTGGACTATAAATATGAAATATAGATCTAAAGTAAAGGTATTGGGATATTACTCTTTGGTTTAGAGCATTTGGATGATTTTGGGTTTGATAACAAGCTGTTGCTGTTACATTGTTTCTTTTACAGCCAATAGGGGCTGGTAAATTCCTCCAGTACACCTAAGTATATGTTCAGGAAAGGCACTTGAGCCATTGTTCTGCCTTCTTCTCAAAATGTCCACACAGCAATAGATTGTGGGTAATACGCTTCACCGAATTTTGCATCGATGCAGACTTGGACAAAGTGCAGAATAAGGGTGCAAAAGGGGCGTGGTCAACTTCTGCACTTGAAGATAAAGACACCCTACGCACTTGCACCCCTGGACTGGAACATGCAGTTGAAAGGTGAAATGGTGAAAGTGTGAGTATTGGGATTGGCCCATTGTCCTCTGATTCAGGTTGCAGGAGCAGCTGCCCTAACAGGTAAGCCCAGACCGTCCTCTCTTCAGCCACTTTCACCATTTCACCTAAGGTGTTCCTGCACCAGCCTAGAGATATAATACCCCCAGCATGTCCTGGTTTGGCCCTAACAACCATAGCAGATCTATTAACAAGGGCTGCATTTAATCTAGAGGTACTGCTCATTAGTAGTATAATAGAGCAACCAGCATGCACATCTGCAGAAGTGGAATGCAGCCCTCACTAATACACTTATGCCTTCCAAACTCTTGCAGGTCAACATTTCTCCTCAGGAATTAGCCATCTGTGAAAAACCACACCAACTTTTATTTGAAAGAGTTAATTTTCTTTCCTTCCTGGAGCTTTTCTAATAAAAGATTAGGAACACATCAATGCATTAGTGCTTTTGCTTTACTCGCTCACACATGGCTACAAAAGAAGACTGCTCTGAGAGGGAAAAGAGAGACTGAGTTGATTTGATTGGCCATGAATGGTAAAAGCATTAGCCTAAAACCATTTAGCCACTCTGCTGAGCCCAAGAAATGTACTGAATCAAATATCATGATAAAAGTGTTACATTTACATATTTAGTGGTGACCAATTAGTACGTTCAATTTATTATGTGTGGCATGTGCAGACATGGCTCTACAGCTTGCTTGAAGTTATTTTGTATAAGTTGGAGCTTTATGTTTCAGAAAAAAAAATGTGTGCCTCAATCCCTGTAGGTAAGAGGAAAAGACAAATCCATTGATAAAGAGAATGAAAAAATTTTCTGCATGTAAATTTGAGTTGCCTGACATCACTCGTATATTGATTACTAAGATTACTTAACATTTCTGCTGCTGCTTTAGAATAAAAAGCCTTAATTTGTTTGACTGAAATGCTTTTACAGTAATTGCAGCGTTTACAATGTTTGACATGCACAGCATGAAGATGACATAGCGGCATTTTGATCAGTCATTAAAGCCATTCATCATTATTTTACAATTCATGAAAATATTCCCTTAATCCGGAAACAGTGCAGCATAATATTTGTTTGTTTTAAAGTGGCAGTGTGTAGTTTCCTGCCGCTAGGGGGCAGTACATACATTTCAGGGTAGTTTTACACCATATCGCAGTGACTGTCGCGAGTTTAAAAAACATTAAGGTAAATGTTGTCACCTATGGAGCAGAAAGCATGCAACCTTGGCGTAACTCCTCAGACTTCGATGGTCCTTCAGTTAATTCCATTTCAGTAGATATTTCCAGAGATTACCTTCTTGGAATTGTGCCCTTGTCTACCATAACAATGACAGCATGTATTCCGTGACCTAAATTCAGAGAGAACGTTCTGTATTGTTGACACATTTTCTTTGTTATCTCTGTGGAATATACAGCTTGATGCGAACATGTGTGGTTCGGTGGCATGAATTGGTGGTCATAATGTTTTGCTAATTGGTGCACAGCAAACAGACGAATGGCATTAGATGAAGGATGCTTCTTCTTGGAGCCTCTTTAAATAAACATGTGCAGAGACAGGAACTTATGCCAGCAAACTGCCAACTCTTGTCCACAGAGTGTAATCCTCACACATTTGACACTTTTTGCATACTCCCACACCACACATCCATTCTGCAGTGAAAAGGCAGATTCAAAACTGATAACTTTGCAGCACAAAGGAGGACAGTCACAGTAAAGAGAAATGGCAGCTCTGTGCACCAGACAGTTCCTGCCTCTATTAATGCCTGTTTTGAGTTAACCTTTACAGAGTCAATAGCAAATTAGTTGCATTCTAAACAGGTGCAAAGAAGTACCTTAACCTCTAATCAATCTGTCCCAAACAGACATTAGGGCTATAACATTAACTTTAATTGGAACCATTCTTGTGACATACGCATAAAAGAAACTACATCCATGTACATCAAATTACACATCACTTATACAATTTCAACAAAGCAACGCATATTACAAAGCTTTTTTCTTAATATGCATTCCCCTACAGCAGTAACTAAACCTAGGTTTTGCACAATTGAATTAAAGTTAATTTCCTTTTCTCATCAGAACTTTCATATGGTAAATAAAAATAACTGGAATGGTGTTTCTTCATATCCCTGGTGCAAACAAAAATATAAAAAATATAATAATTACATTAGGGCCAAAGGTCAAAGAAGGAAAAACACTGCTCCCTCCTAATAAAATGTGCCTTTAGAATACATGAAAATATCAAAGGGAATTTGAAATATAGGTTACTCTTTTAGTCAACTTGTGCTTTGCAAATTGATGGGCTTATTTCCTGTTGTGTATGGAAATGAAAATGTGTGACCACGCTCACTTTGCTGATAACTGCTCATTGTGAAAACTTAAGCAAAACTTGGAGGATCTTGGGAAGGTCTTCTGATGTGTACAAACAACACAGTGGGCATCCCATAATGAAATAGAAAGTTATCATCGGCAAAGGTTTGTACATCAAACCCCAGTCAATGAGATGAGTCTTTCCTATACAGGTGCTGGCCAGTAAATTAGAATATCATCAAAAGGTTGAAAATATTTCAGTAATTCCATTCAAAACGTGAAACTTGTACATTATATTCATGCAATGCACACAGACCAATGTATTTCCGATGTTTATTACGTTTAATTTTGATATTTATAGGTGACAACCAATGAAAACATCAAATCTGGTATCTCATAAAATTAGAATATTCTAAAGGCCAATGAAAAAATGTTTGTTTCTCTAATGTTGGCCAACTGAAAAGAATGAACATGAAAAGAATGTGCATGTATAGCACTCAATACTTAGTCGGGGCTCCTTTTGCCTCAATAACTGCAGTAATGCGGCGTGGCATGGACTCGATCAGTCTGTGGCACTGCTCAGGTGTTATGAGAGCCCAGGTTGCTCTGATAGTCGTCTTCAGCTCCTCTGCATTGTTGGGTCTAGCGTATTGCATCCTCCGCTTCACAATACCCCATAGATTTTCTATGGGGTTAAGGTCAGGCGAGTTTGCTGGCCAATCAAGGACAGGGATACCATGGTCCTTGAACCAGGTGCTGGTGGTTTTGGCACTGTGTGCAGGTGCCAAGTCCTGTTGAAAGGTGAAGTCTGCATCCCCATAAAGTTGGTCAGCAGCAGGAAGCATGAAGTGCTCTAAAACTTCCTGGTAGACGGCTGCATTGACCCTGGACCTCAGGAAACAGAGTGGGCCAACACCGG
The DNA here is from genome assembly GCF_043380555.1 of Nothobranchius furzeri. Taxonomy (NCBI): domain Eukaryota; kingdom Metazoa; phylum Chordata; class Actinopteri; order Cyprinodontiformes; family Nothobranchiidae; genus Nothobranchius; species Nothobranchius furzeri. The sequence goes on along the minus strand of NC_091753.1, from coordinate 36,755,509 downwards.
CAGATGACATGGCACCCCACACCATCACTGACGGTGGAAACTTTACACTGGACCTCATGCAACGTGGATTCTGTGCTTCTCCGCTCTTCCTCCAGACTCTGGGTCCTTGATTTCCAAAGGAAATGCAGAACTTGCTTTCATCAGAAAACATAACTTTGGACCACTCAGCATCAGTCCAGTCCTTTTTGTCCTTGGCCCAGGCGAGACGCTTCTTGCGCTGTTTCTTGTTCAAGAGTGGCTTGACACACGGAATGCGACACCTGAATCCCATGTCTTTCATGAGTCTCCTCGTGGTGGTTCTTGAAGCGCTGACTCCAGCTGCAGTCCACTCTTTGTGGATCTCCCCCACATTTTTGAATGGGTTTGTCGTCACAATTCTCTGCAGGGTGCGGTTATCCCTAGAGCTTGTACACTTTTTTCTACCACATTTTTTCCGTCCCTTCGCCTGTCTGTTAATGTGCTTGGACACAGAGCTCTGCGAACAGCCAGCTTCTTTAGCAATCACCTTTTGTGTCTTGCCCTCCTTGTGCAAGGTGTCAATGATTGTCTTTTGGACAGCTGTTAAGTCAGAAGTCTTCCCCATGATTGTGGTGCCTTCAAAACAAGACTGAGGGACCTTTTAAAGGCCTTTGCAGGTGTTTTGAGTAAATCAGCTGATTAGAGTGGCAGCAGGTGTCTTCTATATTCAGCCTTTTCAGAATATTCTAATTTTTTGAGATACCAAATTTGGAGTTTTCATTAGTTGTCACTTATGAATATCAAATTTAAATGTAATGAACATTGGAAATACATTGGTCTGTGTGCATTGCATGAATATAATGTACAAGTTTCACGTTTTGAATGGAATTACTGAAATATTTTCAACCTTTTGATGATATTCTAATTTACTGGCCAGCACCTGTAAGTCGCATTGGTTTCCCTGGCAAGTTTCTTGCCTGACTCAAACAGGCCTGTCTCTATTTCAATTAGCAATGGCAGATTGTTGTCACCGTTCAGTTTTGGGCAGGTTTCCCTCATCATTGATAGTCTGCTGTTCAAATTCCTTCTAGCCCTATTCAGCGCACCGTTCTTACGACACACCCAGCTATAGCAAATTACAAAACAACTGGCCATTCTGGTTGTTTTTATAGAGAATTTACATGCACCTTCTAGTGGTATGAGTGTCCATGCTGAGAATGGGAGATCGTGGTTTCAAATCTTTGGCTGGGTCATAATGAAGACCTAAAAAAAAAAAAAGACAAGATCTGATACCGCCCCGTTTGACACTGCATTAAGGGGTTGGATTGAGAGCTTAAACCACCAAATAGTTCCTGAGCGCAGCGACAGCTGCAGCTCACCGCTCCCCACGGGAATGAGTCAAATGCTGGGATCTACTTTCACCAGTGTGTGATGATGACTAAGGGGACTTGAGGTCCACGTCGCAGGGGTGAGGTGATGCTCACTCCTCACCCCTGCCACATGGACCCAAGGGAGAAACCATCAACCCTGCTCAATGGTACACTTTCCTCGTAGGGTCACACCCATTAGGACAGTGGGAGGGCTAAAGAAATTGGTCTTATCGTTTAGTATTGTAACATTTTATATCATCTCCCCTGTATTGTGATATATATTGTATCGCCTGATTCTAAAACACCCCCCTACTTGACAGTAATCTGATACAAAACAGCAGAGCAATATTCTCTTTTTGTGAACATATTTTACTTTGATATCAATGTTTTAACCCAGTTCTACTTAAATAGTTAATCAAATGCCCAGGGAAATACTGAATTTCTGTTGAAAGAATGACTTTACCTACCACCGGTCCTTGCATGTAATACAAAGCCAAATACTGTAAGCTGTGTATTAGTGTGCATCAATCTTTCTGTCTGGATCCATGTTTTTGTCTGTAACTGTATCTTTTCCCTCTCCTCAGTAATTGTCTCGGTCTGGGGTGATAGAGCAGACCTGACAAGCTAACCACGATAGTGAGTGGCGGCACATTGAGGAGGAGTGTCAGCGCTCTCCTCTATATCTCCCCATCTATTACTCGTGTCTGACGAAGGCAGAGCTGCATGATGGATGGATGCCTCACTCCACTTTTCACATCATTTACTCTGATCACTCTCACTCGCTCATTTTTCACAACTTTGTTTCTCTTCATCTTCGCATTACTCCATCCTTCATCTTTTAGTAATTTGTCTCTCTTTGTGACTATATTTCATTCATTGTTCATCTGTTTGCTTTTCTCTCTGATGTGCTGTCTTGACTTTGGTGACAGTGTGTGTGCATTGTTATGGTTGTGTATGTACATAATGTTTCCATGATAATGCAGTTTTGTAAAAACCCAGGAGTTTAAAATACTGTCACAATGTAACCCATCACTTAGTTTTTCTGATTTAACAGTTGATGCAATATTTGTTTACATATAGTATAAACATAGTATATTGTAGATGTGGTGATCTGGCTTTTCAGTAATAGACTTGAAGAGTGTAAGGCAACCAAATCAGTTACAGTAGAGCAGATGTAATTTGGGAAACACACAAGGAATAGTTCTTGGACAAGTTAATTGAGCCAAAATGGAATTCCAAATTGCCTTACGGACCATTTGGAATCCTGAATTTCAGTCAGTTAATAAAAAGAAAGAAAGGAAGGTGTCACGTTGTGGGGATGTTTGGGACCCATATATGCAGATTTACCCAGGATGACTCGAGGCAGAAGTTGGTAAAGTAAAATCCCTTTATTTTGGAAGAACAAAAATAATTCCAAGGCAGCGAGCCTAAAGTCCAAAAGTCCTGGACCTCAGGACACCCAAAGCTCTCTTAGAGCACCAAAAACCTGGAGACCAAAAAAGGCTCAGACAGAGCACGAACAAATGCTGACAGAAATACAAACAACAATGGACCGACAAGACACTGAGACAAAACAGGGCTTGAATACACTGGGGCATAATGGGAGGATGATGAGCTGCAGGTGTGAGGGGAGAGAACCAGGTGAAAGTGATAACTAATCAGGGAGGAGGAGCAGGAGAGGACACCAGACCTAACTGGGAAAGGACACAAACACACACACACACACACACACCTAGCTGGAGGAGGACACACACACACACACATACACACACACACACAAAACTGGAATAATAGACCTATGGAAATTATGGTGGGGAGACTGAAGGAACACAGGACCTGAGAGGGAATATCTGGAGGGCTGAAGACCAGGGGACACAAGAGGAACACAAAGAGACACAGACCATGACAGAAGGAAGAAAACACGATTTGGAACCATTGCCCCATCAATAAATTCCTCTATAAACTGTCTCAGTGAGACTCAGTCAGATTACCAAGGACAAGATCAATTTCTGTAAAGTGAATTTGAAAAGAAAGAAAGAAAAAAAAAACAGTAAATTGGAACTCTTGGTTAAAATGGCAAAGATTGAACAAGTGGAGTTTGCTAATGGTTTTTTAATTTGCTGTTTGAAAGAACAGATGCAGAGAGAAATGCATTAACCTCCCAGTTTGAAGGTTGATCACTAACAATTACACACTAGATGTAATTATTCTCTCATGTATGATGTGCTTGTGACTCCCTCTCTGTGCATCTATCTAAAGTTAACTCATTTTGAAGTATGTTCCACTGAGTGAGACTTCTCCCAAAATCAAAGCTTGACAGAGTTTGTCCCAGCCTTTCATGTTGGACAGATTATGCATTAATCCTTTAGGAAGAGTCGTGTGGTCCCTAATTCAGGCCTAGTCCACACATAGCTGTTTTTTTAAACGAATATCCCCCCTTCCAAAAACTTGCATCCACACCACCTCGTTTAAAAAAAAACTGTCCACACGTACCCGGATAAATATGTTGTTAAGGACATGCCAGACCTGTAGGCGGCAGTACTTCCCCCGTTCTTAACCTCGTCCTTCGTCTGTGGTCTTCTGCAAGGAGCAGTAATTCCGCTTGCAAAAACAAACAAGCAAAAAGCGCTTGGACAATTGATAAAGCGAGCGCAGCTCTGAGGGCATCCATGCTGTCGGCTAGTGTAAACACAGGTCGCACACGTGATGTCAGCATATTTTTGTCACGGAAAGTGACGTTGTGGACCTTAAAACTCCGGTTTTGTCTGTCCACACGCAGACACCCAAAATGGAGAAAACGCAGATCTTCACGTTGGCCGGAGTTTTCAAAAAGATCCGTTTTTGTGTGAAAAAACTCAGTTTTCGTGTGGATGACAGGCCAAAACATAGAAAATTATCTACGTTTTGGCAGATCCCCAGCTACGTGTGGACAGAGCCTAAGGAAAAAATACCTCCAATTGTCAAGAGATTAAACCTCAGATGGGAGGAGATCAGGACCTATTTAGGATTTCCTGAATTGAACATGTTCAGGTACTTGTGGTACATCTTTACTCCAGCCGCTGCCTCTGTGATGTTGCTGCGCTGTCTTTTTATTGTTGAAACATCTTACAGTTGAAATATCTTAAAATAAATGAGTTTCCCAAAGAAGTTTCCCAGCTAGTGCTGATTGTGTAATTGTGGCAATAAATAACTACTTATCTAAGAAACGGGCTCTGATGAGAAAATAAAAAAGAAAACAAACTTTCTATTCTTTGTGTGCCATAAACTTTCATCATATACCAACTCTTTTTACATCATTTGGGATTTCCGTATATGACTACGTGTATGACTTCGTATATGTGGAGTCATTTATGAAATATCTTGCAAACTCTGAAATAAAACATACATAAGGGAAACCGGACACCAACTCAACACACAAAAAAAGAAAATAGAAAAAGAGTGTGAAAAAGAAACTAGTCAAAGACACACACGAGCAGCAAAACAAGAAGCAGAAAGTACAAGAAGAAGAAGAAAATATCTTTTCTATAGTGCCTCAAGATAAAAATCACTAGGCGCTTCACAAAAACAAAAAATGTAAAAATATAAAAAAGAATTTAGAAAATTTAAGAAAGAGAAAAAGTGAATAGGAAAGAGGGAAATCAGTGGATCCTGAGGACGGTGGAATAGGTGGGGAGAGCAGAATAAAGAGAGTGGTGAAGAAGGTCATCCAAAAGCCAGCTTAAACAAGTGAGTCTTCAGCTGCTTTGAAGGAGTCCACTGAGTCCACTGATCTCAGGCTCAGGGGGAGAGAGTTCCAGAGTCTGGGGACCACAGCAGCAAATGATCTGTCACCTTTGTTCTTTAGCCTGGTGCGCTGCACAACCAGTAGGCTTTGCTCACTGGACCTCAGGGACCTGCTGGGGGTGTAGGGACTAAGAAGATCACCAATGAAAGATGGTGCTTGTCCATGTAAGGCCCTATAGACCAGAACCAGGATCTTGAAATGAACCCTGAAGTTGACTGGCAACCAGTGAAGCTGGAGAAGAAGCGGGGAGATGTGGGTGTGTTTGGATGACTTGGTCAGAAGTAAGAAGGGACCTGACCAGAAACCAGAGAAGCATTAATAATGCTGGGACCGATGGACTGAAAAGCACTTTTAAAGGGACTCTAGGGAAGATTGAAGTTTTTATGCTCGCAATCGCCACTCAGGCCTAACGCGTAACTGCAGCTTCAAAAGTAAGCTCGTGCATGAGGTGTGCATGCTGTACGTGCACACTCCTTAACGAAAATAACAGCTGAGACAGTCCTGTGTGTGTGTGTGTGTGTGTGTGTGTGTGTGTGTGTGTGTGTGTTTGTGTGTGTGTGTGGCCTGGAGGACAGAACAACACAGCAAATTAATTGAAATAATGTGCCTCTGTCTCTGCAGCTGCACTTTCTCGTTGGCCGGCCGAACGTGTAGTGTGTGTATGTGTGTGTGTGGCCCAGAGGATAGAGGACAGGAGAACACGCAGCTAATTAATTAAATAATTTGGTTCTGTATCTTTCTCTTCAGCACAGCCGACAAAGGTTTATGATGGGTCAATCCTTGTATGCTCAGATCATTCCTTTTCCTTGCTTGAAAAATAGTTCCAAAATGAAAGTTTAACCAACATCTTTTATATCCGTGAATTCAATGCCTTTCGCCGAGTCTCAAATAAAAGTTTGGGCGTCTTATTACTGTTAAAAAATGTATCATTAATGTAAAAAAGACACTTCAAATAACAAATTATGTTCACAACTGGTGTCTATCCCAGCTGTTCTGCATGAAAGTCAGACATCTCACTAGGTGAGCTAAAGCACAGGTGACATTGAACCTATCTGTAACGTTTATACCGGAAATCCTCTAATACAGGCCCGGGCCTGTATTTGACTCAAGCTCATCAAGCTCCAGGCCTTTATTGGAAGGAGGACCAGAATTAGAGGCAGGCCTCAATTTCTGTTTGAGCAAAATGAACTAATGGTTCGCTGGAGTTTTTGACAATTAAAATTGCGCCCACATTTTCGAAGTTAAACACATTTCTTTTAACAGCGGTAGTTTCTGCTTCAGCCCTCTCCCCCCTCCCCCTGCGCAGCGGCCGCAAACTCACTGATGCGCCTGCAGCCTCTCGGAGTTCCTGCTGCTCTAAACATTAAAATAATTATTTCATTTTCTGTTCCTCACTTCTGATTACGTTCAATGGTGTCTGTTTGTTGCAACCACCAGGTACAAAAACTAACTTGTTTTTATTTGACTATTTTTCTGTTCTGTCTCTGTTTATTATCTTCCTGCATCTCCTCTCAATCCTAAAGAGAAACTGCTACCTGGGTTCATATATATTCACCTTATGAGTTACCTTTGAACTGCAGTTCTAAAAGATCTACCGGCCGCAAAAACAGCGGAGTGCTTGCCGGTCACATCAGTTAGGTGCGTCACCGAGGACAAAACAGGTGATGCGTCCTGATCCACAGCAGCGAAACACATAAGGCACAAATAAAAGAATAAAAGACAGAAAACATAAAAGGAAATGAGCCGACATGAACGATCGCGTGTTAAATTAGTTTTTGAGGTGGCGACACCTGATTTGATAATGTTACTGTGGCCGTGCTCAGGACGCAGATGCCTGGAGCGCGTCAACAATAAGAGCTTTGCATGCGCAAGCTGGTTAAGGTTAGGATGGGGGTGAGGGGAAGGTTAAATTGCAACAGGGTAAACGTCACAATTTGGTTAAATGTCCGTTTTACGGTGGGTGTCAGTATCGACGCTCTGGCAGGACGCGTTGCCTCCCGACGCGCAGGAGCTTGTCACCTGCTGACAGCAGGCTGCTGTCTTTTCCGTGGACTGCATCTTGCCGGTCATTATCACGTGACAGCGACTAGTCGATGACAGGCGGAAAAAGTCACTATTGAGCGGTGAAGTTGACTAGTCAGTAGTTCATACAACCCCTGCTACTGCTCCCCAGAGTGTTCTGCAGCATAATCAGCACGTTCTCTTTGAACTTGATATCAAATTTTCGCCTCCTCTTCGTCTCCGCACGATTAAAGTTACCCTAGCGGTCTATCACTGGCAAATCAAAAGGATGACACAACGGCCCCCGTACTTGCTTGTTACCACATTCCACCCGGCCACAATAAAAAACCGGCCATTATTCACCTCCACCGACTCCGACACTGGCCAAAATATCACACCCGGCAGTTAATTAAATACAGGCTAATATTAGAGGATTTACTGTATCCTTGATGACAGCTGAAACAACATCAATCCAAAGAATGGTTTGGAGCAAAAATGGCTATTTTGTTGCTGAAATATCTAGAAGAAAGTTCTACGGCTAAGGGTCCTCAGAAATGTAGCTAGGTTTGTCACAAGGCGTTAGGAACAGCGACAAAGTCGCTGAGTTGGTACTGCCTCTCTCTCTGCTGCCAAAGCTACGGATAGCAAATGCTACGGGCTATGCCTGAGCGTGAACGCGCATGAAGCAGCCTGTTCGACCCGAACATCTCTCTTTTTCTATGATATTACAGAAAAACAGGCAATCACAGTAAAAATGCCAGGGCTCATTCTGCAGGACCAGGGCATCGCAGGAGAATGTATGAAGAAGAAATTTATTATTTCTATACATGTTTTGACTGTCAAACTTCCATAATGCCCCTTTAAATAAAGATGAGGGTAAGATGTCTAGGGGTCATGCAGAGGTCTTCATAGAGTTAAATAGATTGGTTAACTCGGGCAAAGAAACAGGAGCAAAGCTATCTGGGATGATGGGCCTAGCTGGAGTCGGGAGAGGCAGGGATAATGCTGTAGGAGAGATGCTAGTTCTAACCTTATTGACTTTGTCCACAAAGAAAGACAGAAAGTTCTCACAGCCTTCAACAGAGTGGATGGAGGATGTAGTAGAGGCAGTTTAGACAATGCTGCTGATGGTGTTAAACAGCACATTGGGGTCCCCTTTACTCTGGAACACCAGGTTGGAAAAATAGGACACCCTAGCGTCTCTGACTACAGAGTTAAAGGATGTCAGAAGATCTTTTAGGTGCAGCAGATGGACGTGGAGATGGGTTTTCTTCCACAAGCACTCCATTTTTCTGTATTGGCGCTTTAGGCTGTGAAGGCTGTCATTAAACCAGGGAGTAGGGTTCACTGCAGGAACTGATCTGGTTCTGACAGGACAGATGTTTTCCAGAATGGAGGGGCAGTGCTCGTTAAACTGATAATTTAAGGAATCTGGGTCGTTATCAGAATAACAGGGTGGATCAAAAGCAGCAGAAAAATTGCTAGTTGTGCGCTCATTAAGAAAACGAGAACTAACCATACGGCGAGCAGGAGGTGGGAACGCAGAAATTGACAAGTTAAAGAAAATGCAATGGTGATCTGAATTATAAACATCCTCAGGACAAACACTGTCAGCATTTAGACCCAGGGTAAAAACAAGGTCTAGAGTGTGCCCCCTGGTGTGTGTGGGGCCAGAAACATGCTGGGTAAAGCTGAAGGTGCCCATAAGGCTGGAGAAATTCATGGCAAAGTGGTCAGAGGGATCATCAACGTGGATGTTAAAATCACCAACAATCACCAGTCTGGACAGCTTCACAGTGGAGGATAGAAAGTCACTAAACTCGTGAAGAAAATAACTGTTTGGACCAGGTGGACGATAGACCACAGCACAGTGGAACGGGTCCTTATGCCCGACTTTAATCAGCTGCAGTTCAAAGGAAGCAAAGTGACCAGAGGTTGTAGAGCTACATGGAAGATGGTCTCTGAAAACAACAGCTAGGCCTCCACCATGACCAAAACCCTGGGGCTGGCTAAGAAAAGAATAACCACTCGGGCAGAGTTCAATCAGACCAGAATAATCAGATGTTTGCTGCCAAACTTCAGTCAGAAACAGAAAATCCAGGTTTTTAGAGAAAATTAAATCATTGAGCAGGAAGGACTTATTGTTAACAGAGCAGGTATTTAATAGAGCCGTGCCGAGTGAGGTGGAGGAATCAGAAACTACAGAAGCAGCTGGAGTTAGTGGATGTAAATTAGCAGGGTTAGATGCACAGCGTTTTTAAAAACCACTTATGGAGGGAACAGGAGGAGAAACCACTGAGGAATGAGGATAAACTGACCTTAAAAAACTTGGACGGAGAAACTGCGCCGCAACGCGGCCTGGCGGGAATGCGGAAGTGGCGCTCAGGTCGCCAAACAAAGGACAAGAAGCTAGAAGATCGCGCCGATGTTTACCAGATAAACCACACTTTAAGAGAAGACTTATTCTCACCTGGATTCCTGCTTGTTTACCTCTTTTCCTCCGATGTTTTCCCGGTACCAGATAAACATCGCTGGAGGCACCCTGGTTGGAATCGTCGTTTGGCTCCAGGCCAGTGCACCACTCAGATAAAAAAACAGGGAGGTACGTCCTCGGTGCATCTTGGGCGATCGTGAACGAACGGAAGGGCAAAAGAGTCTGGCGATCATAGGAGATGGTAGCAGGGTCACTACTGAAGAGAATCACAGACAGGAGCAAGGTGGAAAAGAGGAAGTTAGTGGAGAAAAGTTTGAAAAAGTGGCCAGTGACTGCGGCTAAGCCAAGCACAGGTGCCATCTTGTTACCGACCCAACATCTAAAACAAACAATAAAAATTCTGCAGTAACAGACCACTGCACAAGGGAAAACCATCTAATGGACTGGGATAGAACAAGGATCGAATACCGAACAACAAAAATACAAAAGATGGAGTCTACACATTAGATCGCACACAGGACTGTGTCATCGGCATGGAGAGCGCGGGCAGCAGAGGACTGTGTTGCCCTCCGCTGCCCGCGGGTAAATACAGAAGGAAGTGACACCATCAAAACCGGCTAGCTCTGAAGAAGACCGCAGAAGTGGTCAAAACATCAGCAAAAAAGGTAAAAGCAACTATTTTCTGTGTTTAAAAAAGAATCAAGCAAAGCCTCAGGATTCCCCCAGAACATCTGACCTAAGTGGCTGAGGAGAGGGACATCTTGGCCACTCTTTAAGCTGCTGCCCCTACAACCCGACCCTGGATAGGCAGAAGAACAAGGATGGATGGTCTTTTTGACAGTCAGTTAAGCATTAATGCTACTTTAATATTGGTATTGCATAACTAATGGGAACAATATTTTTGTGTATGACTTCAGTAAATGTTTCCGATGGCTCTCAGTTTCTCAGTCAGTATGAATCTCCTTCCTTTATGCAGTACACAGTTAGTGTTGTCAGAGACAGTGAAATCAAAGAAGACAGAGTGTCCAGCTCTTAGTGAGGATGAAGCACTTAGAAGCTCTGCTATGTTTGATGGTCTTAATAATAGCAAACTTTTACCAGTATAAAGGATGTGATGTGTTGAAAACAATATAAATATCTCATTATGTTTCTTTGAGCACCAATATGTTTTTTTCACTAAAATATTAACTTGTAATTTTTTTATAATACATGTATAACAGGAAGCTAAGACAGATTAGGTGTAAGGCATTGACACTGCTGAACTGAAACGGTCCGTGTGGCACACCTCGAGCACGATACTCTGCAAGATAGCCAGATAAATAATTATACTTGAGAGGGCAATACGTTGCAGATAATGATGCTCTTAAGGACCTAGCAGGTACTTTGAAAAACTCAGCAATAATCCTTGCTTGTCTGCTGTGAGCCAAGAAATAAAATCATTATTTATTTGTGGTTATTGAGCTCTAATTCTTATCTCTGCCACCACATGGGTTTCCACTCTATCAGGTTAGGAAGAGTTTGTATTGTACATTGACATGTCTGTTGAACACTTCAGCTTTTAAACTGTGGCATTGATTGCGCTGTCACTGCATCCTGTGCTGCTGGTTACGATAATCTCAGGCAACACTGAGGCTTTTTGTAAAGCTCGGTCAAAAAGTTTTCAGTATTTTTCTCAAAATTATGAATTGGTCTGTGAGGACCTATAGTGAATATATTTTGAGCACATTATAAGTGAAGCACCTAAATGAGTGTGAGGATATTTCCAGATATTCCGCCTCCCTGGTGAACGTAGATCATTTTGTCTGTTTAAGGCTCAGTCCGCTCTGTTCTTCACATTTTTAAACAGATTAGTTTATGCAGAAAAAAAACTGTGGATAGGCTCTCACTTTACAATGTCTTCTGATTATTAGTTATCAGAACGTACAATTCTGTAATCTTATCATTTATATCCAACTGTTGTCACGTCAGTAAATTGTGAGTTTATTAAAAGTTGACATGACATCTTCTGTACATTCATTTTGTGTATTTTGTCAACTTGCATTGCTTGGTTCTTCTAAAACACAGAAAAAATAGTTTGTTAACATTTCAGCTAATTACTATAGCCATCTTCAGAGCTGTGCCGATGTTGGTGGCGTCACTTCCTTCTCCATTTATGTGCGACACCGTCCTCTGCTGCCTGCAGATAAACGAAGAAGGACGTGACGCCACCAACATCGGCACAGCTCTGAGGATCGCTATAGTAATTAGCCAAAATATTAGCAAAACAAGGTAAGGAACACCTCTTTTTTGTGTTTTAACTCATTCGCTGCCAGCCGTTTCCTGATCGGTAAAGCCCTTCGCTGCAGCGTTTCTTACCATTTTTACTGTTTTTTAAGAGTCACAGAACGTTGCGTGCTAGGATGATGTCGATGTTAAAACAACCAAAACAACCAAAACAAAGCGGAGACTCAACCTCTTACATCAGGGAGAATCAGCACATTTCGAGCTTTATCTATTTTTTCATAATCCGTTGTTGAATTGTGATCGGCAGAAGCTTTTTCGGTTCGCACCTCACTTTTTTACAGCAGTGGCCCAAAACGATCTCCTAACACATGGATTTTCTGCTTCCTGATCACGTGACGTGACGTATGCGGATGAAGATCGGCTTTAGAGCTGAGATGTTTTTTCTCACAGTGCGGGGGCTCGTTCCAATGCCCACGCAAGAAAAACTTCGTCATTGGCAGTGAACGGTTGGATTTAAAATGACGACTTTAGCCGTCAATGGCAGTGAATGAGTTAAAAGAACCAAGAAATGCAAGTTGACATGACATGTTTTAATTATTATAAAGGTTTTTGGCAGAAACATTTGCAGTATTGCCCCATGTTTGTAGGACCTCTGCAGCATTCAGGCATGCTGTCAAACATCTGGTGCAAATGTTGACCGATGACAGCCCATTCTTCATAAAGACTGCTGGACATTTTTCACAATTCATTGTTTTATTTGTCCACCACTTGTTTCCTATGAGATGTAGAGATTTTTGCCCAACAAAACAGACCCAAATGTGAATAGTTTGTTGCTTGAGCCACTCTTTGATTTTTTTGCATGATGTTCCATAAAGCTGGAAGAGACATTGTTCATCACCAAATGTTACTTGGATGGTGGGGGAAAGTTATGCTTGGATGATGTTTTTGTACTATTCTGTATTTGTGGCTGGACTGGGAGTGACTCTACATACATGGCTTAGAAGCAATCCCACACATGAATGATCCCAGGATGCTATGCTGTTGACATGACACAGGACTGATGAAAGTGCTCACCTTTTCTTCCCCTGACATGAGGGTATGCCTTGCTGCAATCCAAAAGAGGATTCGTCAAACAAAATTACTTTCCCCAAGTGTTCAGGTTTCCAATTCCTGGGTCTTGTCTGTGATGCTGTCTCTGCGTAAGACATGAATACTTTACTTCCTTGTTTGATTCCAGGTGCTTGAAGATTCCACACCTGCTTCATTTTCCTAATAAACTGCAATGGCCGCACCCACAATACAAACACTGGATCAACTTTAGGAGGAGGTCCTGCTTGTTGGACTGGTAGATGCTTTGAAGTATATTTTCACAAATTAATGGAAATGATTTTATTTAAATGTATTTTTATTACTTAGTTATGTTTTATTTTGCAATTTATTGCAATTTATCTACTAACTCTTTATAACTTTCTGTACATTATGCAAACTGCCATAAAAGACACGGATTTTGAAAATACATTTCTTAAGTACATTTGTCATTTGCAAAACTACTAAATGTTGAACAAAATGCAACAGTACAGTAACCTTATATCATGTTACCTTACAATGGGAATTACTGAGTATAGCCATTTCATATTAGAGGTTTTAAAATTGTTTCAACACTTTAGCTACGAAAAGTCCAGATGTCAGAAATCTGTCACCAATTCCAAATAAACACCACCCACTTCAGTTACATGTTATAGGACAAGTGGTGATTATTGTTTCCTTGACTGCCTGAAATGGTGGGATACGTGTTCAGAGTGGCTCATTTATTTTCATTCTCTGAACTCTGAGCTGTTCAAAATTCAAAACGCTACTCTTTGAATCTAAACTAGTTATTTCCAATCATGTAAGCTAAAATGTGAGCTAGCACATTGTGAAGCGTAAACGTGTACAACAGCAGCGACAGAAGAGATCTTGAGATGATGAATTGTTTCTTTCTGCTTTATGCGGCTCTCCAGGTGTTGCAGTCTGCTGCCGTCGGCAGGTGCTTTATTTCATCCAGCTCAATAACTCTTGAATACTTTGCACCAGACAGCAGGTAGACACTGTGCAGCCTGATACTAAATATAGAGAAGCATGTACAATAAAATAACGATTTAGATAATTACTTAGTTTACCGGAAGATGTAAAATATTTAATAATGCAACTATTGTTCTGCACACAGGCTTCTCAGCCAATGGCAAAGTTGCAGACAGTTTTAGTTTCAGACACTGATTAAAAAACTGAAAATTCTTTTATTACATACTTGAATGCCTTATACTTTGATCTAAAATTTAAATGCAATAATAGTGACAAACTGCTTTAATAATTTTTGATGGTGCCTAATCCAGTCTTTGGAGATTTAAAGCGCCTGTGAAGAAACTGCATGACTGTGCGCATTAAAGAGATTGGTTCTGAGAAAGAATCATCAAGTGCTTCAGTGGACCAGAGGAGACCGTATGATGTTAGACATCTGCTTCAGGCCTCTGTTTCAGACCAATGGAGGGAAATGTTCCTCCAGAGAATTTGGAGCTTTTTTCTATTATTGTGCCAAGTCCTCAATAAATAAGGTCATACTCAGCCACGTTTTTTTTTTTTTTTTGCAACAGCCATAAGGATGGATTCTAGAGCCAACTTGGCAGCTGTTGTAATTGTTTTACTAAATTAAACCTTGTTAGGCATGATTTATTTGAATATCCCTTCAAATTGTTCTGGGTCAGGGTGAGTTTAAAAGCATGCTGATTATTATAGGTGCTCTTTATAGCTTAAATTTAATATCCCCTGTGTTTACAAGTCTGACTCTGTGCGTGAATCTGTATGTGTCTGTGACAGCTGCAGACGTCCTTGTCCCAGCTGTTGTGTTTTGCAGCCAACTCATTGAGCTGGCAGCTGTTACAATCAAGTTGTTCTGTGCACTCTCCAATTCATCCTACAATTATCCTGTGAAAACATTGATCTTTTTGGATCACTCATATTTGGAATCAAACGCTGATCTCTTTCATCGGGATTGGTGCAGCCACTTGCAGGTCCACTGTGGTTTCTCTTGTGAGAACTGTGACAGATATGTCTTATTGGTAAACATAATCTCAAGAATTGTGATTTAATTGGCTCTTTCCCCCAAGGGTAGTTAGTCACTAACTGAGTGGATTATGTAATAAATAAATAGGTCAACTTTAGACAACATTGTGCTGTTTGAAGTCAACAAATCAGTCTAATCATATGAGAGATTTAAAGAATCAGTATTCTGTACTTGTAGCTTTGGGTCTTTGAGAACAATCCACAGTGATTGGGAAGTAATCAGATTCATATTAAAACAACCATGAGTGGAACAAAGGTAACAGCTGATGTTTAGAATTCCATCAAAAGAAAATAGCAGCAAAAAATTAAATTAAATTAAAATAATGAAACATGTCATTTTATTCTTGATTAGAAATACCTCTTAGCACATCTCCTAGGAGATTTGATGCAATGGGATTGATGGCAAATCTTTTAGCCAATTATCTGCTAAACGCTCTTATTCATTTTACTATCTACCAATCCATCTGAAACGTTTAGGGGAAATATTTTAATGTTCCCAGCATGAAAACGATAAAAAAAGTTGTTTTGCATATTTCCTTTTCTTTTTGATGACATGTTATGTTTTTGACATGAGAGTTGACATGACAGTTATTGTTTTTCTTTCATTTATAATAAAATCCTCCGCAAAATCGAGAACTTATACTACCACCAGATGCTAAACAAAAATTTGTTTATACAATGAGGTCTGACAAATCTTGGGCACTTAAGCCTCGGATCTATCCGGTTTGACGCAGAGCGGGTTCCTGTGGACCAGCGTGTTCAGGCATGGGTCTGAAATTTTCAGGCGAGCATTTCAATCGTAGTTTGGGCTCTTGTGTCGACAGGCTGGGTTAAACATACTGTCATGCATGGTTTAAAATTAATAAGTTGTGCAACTATTCTGTATTTTTGTGCTGCAATAAATGGTCTGCAGCGCTAAAGACAAGAAAGAAATGCTTACCAACAGGCTCCACAAATTACTCCAGAATGTGGTTGCTGAGTCCAGGCCTGCCCTTTTCTATATCTGGCTTATTTTCTTCATCTTGGCCCAACACCATTCTGACATCTGCTTGGATCCTTTGGCTCACATCCTCTGAGAAAAAAACTTTCCTTACTGATCCGTCTTGCTCCTCCTGAGTGTGGACTATCACGATGACTGTGAGGAATGTGTGGAGCTCTGAATTTGACCAAAACTTGCTGCTACTTCCTGGTATTTTCTCACATCCATGTAAAACTAATGGAAATACAAACAACGGTACTCATTTGTTTTGCTTGTTGCAAGTAGTGACGTATTTCTGTCCCCCAATAAGTGGACTGTGTTGTTGCTCCACCCTAAACATACTGCTCCAGAAATGTCTGGACCTACAACAAAGGGGCCAAAAAAGTCATGTGACCGACACGGTCCACGTTGGTTGTTTTGACCGGTTTTACAATGGGAACAGAAAAATTTGTAAGCCAACCGTCCTTGCTCCATGCCAAGAAGGTCGGTGGAAAAGAGGCATTATATTTTATGAGCTTTCGCAATAATCGTTCAACGTTGGCACACAGTCATCAGAAAACAACAGTCAGAGATGATGTAATCATTGAAAAATGCTCATGCTAATCATTGTAGCTCATCATCACAAGTGTCTGCATGGGTGAATGGGTGGATGTGTTGTAAAGTGCCTTGGGGGGTTGTAAAACCCTAGAAGACGCTATGCAAATGCAAGCCATTTACATTATCATTTACATATTTTTTGCTCATCCATTTATGTCCATTGGAGTTTTTTTGAGCTAATTGTTCGATGTGTTGATGAGGCTATAACGTTCAAAAGATGAGTAAAAAAATCTCACTGCCTCCTTTGAAGGGTTTCATGCTTTGGTATAGAGTTACATAACCAGCACGTCAGCTATGCTTTTGGAGAAGAAATTCAGCTACAGTTTACGGTTGTCAAAGAGATTGATGCTGTAAAGGAGGATTTGCTTTTCAAACTGTGAATGGTTCACACATATCTAGTGTCTTTACTAATAACTATGTTCTACTCTGTCTTTTTCATTCACCTCATTCATGTCTGGCCTCAGAACTCAGCATGAGACAGAGCTGAGGAACAAACACCTGATTTTCTGATAGACTCCCTTCTGCTTAGAACACGGCGATGGGTAGCTCTCATTGATGACTGGTGCAACTTATAAGTGGTGACAGATGTGGTGATGGAATATCAAAAACCCAAGAGAGAGAATCTATTATATCAAAATGTATTCCCAAATAAAATTTTAAAGAAACCAAAGAAACTTGAAGAATACATTAGTCAAGACTAATGTCTGAATTAAAAGTTTTGGTTATCTTTAATACTCATTCTTCTCCAAGGTCCCTTAGCTGTTTTCCAGCTTCTCCATCCTACTGGGTCAAAATGGAATTACAGCTGTTGTAAACAACCCTGCAGAAACCTGCTGTTGCTGGCACTAACAACAAGCTAACATTAATATGAGCCAAGTCTTACTAAATAAAAAGTACCACACTGTTGGACAAGAAATGGTATTACTTACATTTCCAGTAGCAACAAAGCCAGACCACCATCAGTCCGTGATTTCATAGCCTGTTTTAGCTTCCTCAGTTGATTGTAGGCTACACTAATGTTTACTCTCGCTTTAGTGCTTTGCTTCACCGGGCATTCATTAACTCCCTGCATTTGACTTCCAGGCTCCACCATAACAACAAAAAAGCAAACTTCTTTTTTTCTTCTTCTTCTTCTGTTTTTTATTTATGTTGGTGAACTGAATTTCTTGCCTTTAAATTACCTACCACCACAGAAAACAGCTAACAGTCATTAACCCTCTGGAGGCAGGCGTTGCAGATTTGCAATGTTAAAACTTACCTACCTGGTTACTCCACATATGTATTTTATGAGCATTTTTAACTCAGAAGTACCCCTGAAGGACTTAATTGTTCGTCCTTTCATCAAAACTTATTTTGAGCCTGAGAAGGTTAAGCAGGTAAAGAGTGCTGCCTAGCACACCTACCAGCTCCACAAAATGCTGTTTGTGGTCAGCAGAGGGTTGCAGAGTGCGGTCTCAGGTGAACTTGGTTGTTTCTACCTATACAATCACTGAATCTGACTTTAAAACGGATACTTTTGAACTTTTTCATATTTTTTAAATCATTTTCTTGAGCCAGTATGTGCTAAAATGACCCTTAACAGGATTAATGAAATGCCATCCAGCCCCTATCGCCCCCTGTAGCCAGAATATCGCACTTGCAACTTCACAGTTGCCGGTCCGGTCTGTTGGGACTTTGTAAAAAGGGAGCTGACCTACCTGGCGCTGCTGTCTGGCTTCAGCACGTTTCTTGCATGTTTTCGATCATGAACACAGTTGAATTGGTTATTTAGAGATGATTCATTCCTCTATACACTTAAGAACGCTAGGAGATGTTTCAGCTGTTAGATTAAGGTGTTAAAAAAGATTAAATTCGAGGAAGTAGTTTGACTTCTACAAATGGACACTAGGAGGTGCTAAAAGCAATCAAAATTGCTTATCTCTTTAAATGAATTAGTTGAACGGTTAGACACTGCTCAGTGTTAGTAAACACTTACACTAGTCCATCAGCTCAGCTGTTCTCCACCAGTAATCACCCTCTCAGCTGTTACGGTACGTGGCCCCTATTTTCTCATTGACTGTCATTCTACAGTAACCAGCCCCTTGATGGTGTCCTGTCATTCCCCTTTTTGTTTATTTCCACATCTTAGGTCATAACCTCCACCACTCCATGGTATAGACAGGCTCAAATATGGTAAGTAAAGGGAAAAAAACTGGTCAGATGGTTTCATCTAGACGTAAGAGCAGAAGGTGACTCCAGAGTGATTTCTCATCTATTTCAGAAAATTCCAACAACATTGCAGTGCTTCAAGAGTTGACGTTTAGTTTCCGTTAAACATTAAAAACAGTGTGTACTGACTAGTGTCCTGTCACACTTCTAGAGAAGATGTTCGGAGACAAATTGCATGTCTGTAGACAACCACCTGAAAACAAATCAGGATTTATTTAGAGATATTACCTGTACCTGTCACCATCGCACATGCACTTTTTGATCAACTGTTAGCAGGTTTGTTGATGACATCGGGTGACAATGGGGCATTAACGGAATCTAAAATTCACAGCAAATCTTTTGTTTTTTAAATAAGTTGTCATTTGTCAAACATTTGCTAATTACATCTTTATCAGCAGTTTTTTTTATCATTTCAAGTGATTATTAACTGTTAACTCCTGAAATGTAAATAGGAGTAAAAAATAAAATAAAATAAGAATCCATTTGATTGTTTTATTAAAGAATAGCCACTAACTGATGGTGTATTATTGCATCTTGAAATATTACCCATCTTCTTAAAAAACACCACTGATCAATACTGAGGTTACAGTGTCACCGGTACTCCCTTTCATTTGAACTTTTTGAAGATTGAACTTTAGATAAGAGAAATTAAATATCCCATATGGTGTCTCTTCTTCCATTAATTACTGCTGAAATCTAAACCCAAATAAAACAACCTTGAGGAAAGTTTTAACATGACAACTGTTGTAGGAGAAGCAAGATAAGATCGGCCTCCAGACTGCTTCCACAAATGAAATTGAGCATGTTAAAGTGCAACAGGGGAAATGTACTAAACTTTTTATTTTCGTCACTTCAGGTGGTTTATTTTGCCTGAAAAGATGTGCATGCTGTTTAATTTAGTACTGCTGAAAGTGCAAAATGCAGACTAATTTCCCAGAGTGTTTGTTCGTATGAGTTACTTTAAAATCTTGCTGCCTTACACTCGTCTGGGACTCTTCACTTCTCCTTACACAGACGTGTAGATACAGTTAGCCTCTTTAGCTCTACAAGCGCCCGCTTGATGGATTGGCAATCAGCATGGCATGTAATCTACCAATTGATCCCCATCAACCTCCGTCATTCCCCCAAGAGGAGAACACAGTCCTTGTCTATGATATAATATGTGTCAGTCTTTCTCCCAGACACTTGAGCTCACTCAGTCTAAAAGTCTATTTTTATTTTTCTC
Organism: Nothobranchius furzeri; assembly: GCF_043380555.1. Taxonomy (NCBI): domain Eukaryota; kingdom Metazoa; phylum Chordata; class Actinopteri; order Cyprinodontiformes; family Nothobranchiidae; genus Nothobranchius; species Nothobranchius furzeri. The sequence continues at coordinate 36,735,631 of NC_091753.1, read as the reverse complement.
TTAAACACATGAACATTCACACGCTTGTTCTTCTTGTTAGATAGAGGCTGCATCAATACTGAAGTAACCCTTTTTACGCCTTAAAAGAAAAATCAATTTGAGTCAGTGATTGGCATGATAGTGTAATGTTTTTTGCTTATCCAGAGCTGAGAGAGTGCATCTCCTTGTCTGGTTGAATTTCTCTATTGTGGGTTTGACATGAGGGAAGAAACTACCTTTCAAGATCTGGGCAGCAGTTTTCATTGATATCATACAAGTGAAACACTTCTGACTGTGTGATGATGACTGAGCTCTTTATTATCACTCAGAGTTTTAGGTTTGGGCACTAACTGGTAGGCGATTCTGTCACTGTTACAGCAATGAGCTAACGTATGATTGTGGTATAGAAAGCTCTTTTTCCCCATAACGATTGACTAACAAGGCATTGTTTTTAACTAGAGACCACTCCAGATGTATTGAACTTGGTCAGACCTTTAGTACACTGTAAAACTGGGAACTGCAACCTAAATTTTACACCTCATTAAATAAGACTTCTGGACTCCTGAGGAAAGGAATTTCAGTGTCAAAAATCATCGTGTTGCAATCCAACCAGTCTTCAGACACACCAGTAAAGCTGTTCTGTAGTTTAAATTGTTAGCTTACTGCATCATTTTGGGTCAATAACTTACTACACAAATGTTGTGCATATCAAGGGGCTGATTAGACAGCATGAATAATGTACAGGTGTGCCTTAGGCTGCCCACAATAAAAGGCCACCCTGACATGTGCACAGTTTTGCTTTATGGGGGTGGTGGGGCAGAAAACCAGTCAGTGTCTGGTGTGGTCACCATTTGCCTCACGCAGGGCAACACATCTCAGTCACATAGTGTTGATCAGGTTGTTGATTGTGGTCTGTGGAGTGTTGGTCCACTCCTCTTCAATAGCTGTGCGAAGTTACTGAATATTGGCAGGAACAGGAACACGCTGTCATGTACGCCGATCCAGAGCATCCCAAACATGCTCAATGGGTGTCATTTCTGGTGAGTGTGCTGGCCGTGCAAGAACTGGGATGTTTCAGCTTCCAGGAATTGTTTACAGATCCTTGCAATATGGGGCCGTGCGTTATGCTGCAATATGAGGTGTTGGTCATGGATGAATGGCACAACAATGGGCATCAGGATCTTGCCATGGTACCTCAGTGCATTCAAAATGCCATCAATAAAATGCACATGTGTTCGTTGTTCCATAATGTTGACATCAGCAAACAGCTCACCCACACGACGCCACATATGCAGCCATCTCCCCTAAACAGTGAAAACTGGAACTCATCTGTGAACAGAACACCACTTCAACATGCCAAACGCCATTGAATGTGAGTGTTTGCCCACTCAAGTCGGTTACGAAGACGGACTGCAGTCAGGTCCAGACCCCGATGAGGATGACGAGCATGCAGATGAGATTCCCTGAGATGGTTTGTGACAATTTGTGCAGAAATTCTCTGGTTACGCAAAGTATTTGTTGCTGCAACTGTCCGGGTGACTAGTCTCAGGTGACCCTGCAGGTGAACATGCTGGATGTGAGGGTCCTGGTCTAGTGTGGTCACATGTGGTCTGCAGTTCTGAGGCTGGCTGGATGTACTACCAAATTCTCTGAAACGCCTTTAAAAATGGCTTATGATAGATAAATTAATATTCATTTCTTGGGCAATAGCTGTGACATCCCTGCAGTCATCATGCAAATTGCATGCTCCCTAAAAGGTTGCAACATCTGTGGTATTGTGCTGTTTGAGCACAATGCCACATTTCAGGGTGGCCTTTTATTGTGGGCAGTCCAAGGCACACCTGTACATTATTCATGCTGTCTAATCAGCCCCATGATATGCCACACCTGTGAGGTGAGATGGATTTCAGAACAAAAGTTGTGTGTCATGGTTTATTTTTGTGCATGTAAAAAAAGTTTCAGATATTTGAGTTCAGCTCATGAAAAATGGGAGAAAATACAGAAGTGCTGCTTATATATTTTTGTTCAGTCTATAATCAAACACTACATATAGTGGATTGCTAAAGGTTTTTCAGTTTTCCACTAGGAACAATATTATGTTCATCAAATGTCTTATCTGTCATGATCCATGGTAAGGCGTTAAATACACCGAAACAGAACAACAAGGCAGAAGGAAATGATCTTCAGGCAGATTTTATTACAAATTTAAAAAGTTCTAAAAAGTAGAAATGATAGAACTAGATAAATTTAAGATATGGAAATTAAATCAATCTGACACTAGGCAAAGAAATCAAGTGACATCCATACTGGAGGCAAGAAATCATTCAATGAAGAGCAGGTGTGCAGATTAGTAACTGTGACTATAGGTAAAAAGATGACACAAGTCAAATATGACTCAAAAAAGGCTCAAAGATAAACTCAAGATTGTAGAAAAAGCAATATATTGAATGCTTTCCATGAGATGTGTGAATGCCATTGATGTGTTTCATTGTTTTACTGAATGTTATGAGAATCAAGAGTTCCCTTTATGTTTTACTGTTCAATACATTGTAGGAGTAACATACGTGTTTATTTTGGGTGCTTTTAAAGCTCCATATACTACACTACACTTTGACCAATATGGTGTGAATTATGATATAAATATGGAAATCCAGTCTGATTGGTCTTTGAATGTTCAACCAGAAGATTTAGAATTCTTTGTTTAGTCAGGGATTGTGAGGCACTTCGTATTAATTCAGACAGAGTCAAGTTTATAGAAAGTAAGAAATTTATTTTCTAAACAATTAAAAACATGACAAATAGAAAACACTTCATGGGATGAATGAATCTACATGGATGGAAAGTGAGGTGTGATGATGTGTGAATATGAAGTTATCAGAACCCTCGTATCTGGAGAACTGAGTTCTGAGTGGGAGTGAATTTGGTCTGCTATACAGTGTAATGTAATGTAATGTTTAGAAGTGTATATTTATATACTGTAATTAAATAATTTAATTACCTGATCTTGTATATTTATACAATCTAAATAATCAATCAGAAGTGGTTGTTTTTATCATCAGGGAGTTTACTTCAACACTTTGTATTGACTGAGAGACAAGAAAGAGAGAAAGTTGGGATCGTTTAAGAATCTTTAATTTCTATAATTATAAATTCTTACAATCTACCAGGACTATCTCAATGATGGATGCATATGGATGTCGATGGTTCGGTTTGTTGTGTGTGTGGGTGTTTTGTTCAGAATCTCTAGGCTGAGTAGCGAATCTGGTTGTTTTGACTAGGCTACCACGAGGCTTCAGAAGCTGATGACATGAGCCGCCATTTGCCGTATTTACGTACCCAGGAAGAGCCTCCCGTGTTAGATCAGGAATTGCCAGGTCTCGGACCTTCAGCGATACTGGAGCTGGTTGAAACAGCGGTCACAGCAAACAACGCCCGTCTGAAGGGTCGACTCAGGTAGCATCGGCAGGCGTCAACAAGTTCACTCTTATTTTGAAGGACCGTCGTCTCGTTGACTGAGGTGAACGACGGAAAATCTCACGCTTGACAGATTTCAGCTCAAAGTAGGAAGTCCAGCTGGCCAGTCTGAACTTCTTAATGATGACGATGGAAATCCTTAGGAACTCGGATGTCCTGGAGCTGAGTTTAATACGTAACTGCTGAAAGTCGGACGTAACGTGGAACTGACTTAAAATGGCGTTGCCTTCTTTTTATATCTCCCATTTGTTTAAGAATCTTAGTAAACCGGATTGGACTGCTTTCATAAATAAACCAGATTCTGCCCTACCACAGACGAAAGTTCTGATTGGTTGGAAACAATGTGTCATGCGTTTCCATGGTAATGCATATCAGTGTGACTGGTGCAGCCCTGTTTATTCATTTAAACACATAACTCATGACATCTTTATTTCACAGATCATTCACCTGATTATTAATGATCAACAAATGCTTTGATTAGCTTATCACAAATAAAGTACTTTGATTAATCCATGAAAAGCGTTCTTCTTCTGTTCTTCTGTCTCTTCTCCTGGAATGTAAACATACTGAACCAAGCGTCCGACCTTGGCGGTGTTACTGTGTGAAGGGGCAGCTGTTAAGGGCAGACCATCATAAATTCTCTAATGCTACACATCCCCCCTTTTCTTTTTTTTTTTTCTTTTTTTACCGTGTCCTGTCTGGCTGTGAAGCAAGCAGAATTGATGTCTGAATGCTGGTGACAAGCCTTACAGATTTATTCTCAGGTGGAGCATCAAAGCGTTTGCTTTTAATGTCACGCCTGATACTTAAAACTTTATTGTTATTGTTGTTGAATGCTTTGTAATTCCGACCAGACACGGAGACAGAGGTGAAAGAGAGAGGAAAAGAAAAGGTGGGGAGAGAGAGAGAGGGGGGGGGGGGGGGGGGGGGTCCACAAAAATAAACAATAATGAACAAGAGTCTGCTTCCAGACCTGCAGAAAAAAGACAAAAAAAAAAACAAAGGGACACAAAAAAAGGGACACAACAACAATACAACAAGATCTACCTATCACTGCGTCAACTTGATGAAAAGAAAAAAATATATATATATATAATCAACATTGCTTAACTGAAGAATCACGATAATAAATCACAACGCATTAAGTGCCCACCATAGTCTTAAGACCTGTGTTTAACGTGCCCAAGCCCATACTTTTGAGAGCACCATGTGAGCACCTGTGTGTGTACACGCGCTTGTTTATTTAAGGTTCTTCTATAGGAGCGCCCAACAGAGAGTGTGAGGGACCACAGGTCTGCCCCCCAAAGATGCGCAGGAGACGGGGGGAGCTCCAAGTCCCAGAGATCCAGGTGCTGCCCCAGAACGCAGGAACCCCAAGGAGACTGCAACCAGGAAGGCCCCCCACATCCCCCCTTTTCAAGGTCAATGTGGTCCTGCAAGAGACCACTTGGTCGTTGAACAAACCCAAGTTATGAAGAATCTTCACAACCCACAGGATGCGATCCCACTGGAACAGCCAACTGTGGTGAGGTACAAACCCCACGCCGAAGAACAGTCTCGCACACTCCTCAGGAAGAAAACAAGTCAGCAGATTATTAACTATTCCCCAGGAAAGCCACAATTGAAGCAACAGCAGCTATTTATCCTCACGGGCAAAACAGCAAAGCAGGAGCAAATCTTGTGTATATCCACGCGCAGGTAATTATTCCAAAAAGCAAATTGATCTTTGTATCCACCGGTAGGGTAATATTCCAAATAAAAAATTGAACTTCGTATTCACTGGCAGGGTAATATTCCAAATAAAAATTGAACTTTGCAACAGTACTTATCGTAATCCACAAAAAGGGAAGAGTAGAAGACAGTAATCCCAACGAATGCAGTGTCCCAGCAGCCATGCCGGACCCACGGTCGACCAAGGCAAACGAGCCGGAGCACCACCCAGGAGTAGTCGATGCAGATGACGAGTCACGGATCCACCCCCAGGAAGCAGGAACCTCACAAGCTCAGCAGAGGAGAGAGAGCACAGTGCAGGCACTTCAATGTAGACACGACAAAATGGCATTTCATGTCATCAAAGAAATAAAAAAAAACTAATGCTATGAGTACCTGTTGTACTATGTGTAAGTTTTATGTGAATTACCCATAAAGTGAAGAAATGGATGCAACCCTCTCTGTGTAAGATGCAAAAATTATGATGTGAAAAGCAGAAAATGAAAGAACCCTAACTGGTATCAGTGAATCCTCACTGGAACTACATGCAAAGATACTATTAAAAAAAACAGAAATGTAAATCAGTACTAAAATGTAAATCAGTAGTTAGTAAACCCTTCATGTGAATGTACCCATAAGGAATTTAGATTAGTAAAGAGAAAAAAAAACTAAAATTTGGACAACAGTACTATGTGGCCTAACCCACTTACTGTTACCTGGCCATTTACCTGACACCAGGAGCCCACAGCACGTCCGTCTCAACACACCCTAAGTCTGCACGTGACGTATAACATGAAAGACAACCACGCACGCTCACAAACAAACAAATTTGTGCAACCAGAGATAGAAAACTGTGGAACCAACGGGACGTATTTTTCACCCCCCTTTTGAAGTCGGTAGATTGTTGTTGTCATCGGCCAAATCTGCAGAACCCTTGTGCAATTTGATATGGTCCCTGTGTACCCATTTGTAGATGGGTGCCCTGTTTTTGCCGGTTATCTTGATCTGATACACGACCGGAGAGATATATAAGTAGCGTATATAAGGTGAGGGTTTATAAAACCACATCAGATGCAGTCTGTACAGTCTATGTACCAGCTCGAAGACCCCCAGATCCGGAATGTGTTGAGGTCGGGGGAGCCCAGATGTACCGAAGTCCATAGAAGAAACCGCAGTGCCGACTAGACCGGTCTCGAGATGTCTCCAGGTCACGACATGTAGTTATTTGCATCTATGAGGACTCTTAAGGAGTCGAAGTTGGTTCAGCATTTTTCTGAAGGAACCGCTTGCGGTCAGCTGTAGCGTGCAACAGGTTTTTGACAGCTTGTCAAAAGATGCTGTGGGTTAAAGAGGTTTTGCTCCGGATGGCCGGTCCGAAGCTCTCTCAAGAACCGACTCATGGTGAAGTGAGCTCTGTTTTAATAATAGTCATATTTTGATTTACTAACAAATCAGAATTTGACATGTAAAAGGGTTTTACCAACAAACCTCAGAAAACACGCCTTGCGTCAGATACAGGAGTTCTGATTTGTGGAACAGAAAGCAATGTGTCATTTTATTAGTTTAACCTTGTCATCGGCACGTGTCTGAGTGTGTGAGCTGTCAGTAGGTAGTGATTAACTTGTTAAATCTAACTTTACTGATCACAACATAATATTCATTTCCACCTCAGTAATTTAAGTACAGATTAATCAAAACATTGTTATTATTCTTAAACCATTATTCTTCATTCAATCATATGATTATTTACTCATCTTGATCATTATATGATTTAATTATGAAAGTTCATCCATCTTGTCCGGTGAAGCAAAGCAGTCTTAGATAAGAAGGAGCTTGCGAGGGACCTTGGGCAAGCACAGTATCTTTCTTGCAGATTAAAGCCCCAGTTAAGACTTATGTCTCAATGTGAGCCGATACTGAAGAGGTCGACCTGTAGATGGAAAAACAGACAATTTCCGGAGGCTACAACATTTACTGGTGGAGTGTTCAGTGGAGAATACAGTCAGTAAAGACGGCTCTTCCTTGCCCTGGCTCCAACATGCTTCCATCTAAAAGGCTAGGTTATCCAGAGTTATCTCTGTAGTTATGCTGAAGGACACTGACCACTTTCCACACTGTACTACTTTCTTCTACAATTTCTCTCTTTATTGCATTATTTTCTGCTATTTCAACTTTTTACTGATTGGCTTAACGGAACTGTATTTGAATGTTTACTTAATGAAGTGCCTTAAGACAACTCTTGTCGTGATTTGGCGCTATATAAATAAATTTGAGCTGAATTGAATTTAATTGAATTGATTTGAACTGAACTGAATTGAATTGGTGGTTTTTAAAGCTCACTGAGTGTATTGCTTTATATTGGCAGAAATTCAAAAGATTAAACGTTTGTTTTCAAGGGAGGTATTTGTGTATGTGTACTATTTGATGTCACGGATGCTAGCAAGCTGATAAATAATCCAAGAAAAAGCAACATCCATCCATTGTCTGAACCCGCTTTTCCATGTAGGGTCGCGGGGAGGCTGGTGCCTATCTCCAGTGGTCAACGGGCAATTAGGCGGGGTACACCCTGGACAGAGTCCATCGCAGGGCAGCACAGAGACAAAAAAGCAACATTAAATTTCAAATTGATGAAATTTGTTATCACTGATGCACGTTTTAAAACAAACCATCAATACTTTGATAAGATAAACACTGATTGTTTTGTGTTGGTGAATAAAGTGGGCTTTAGAGTGCTGAGAAACTCTGCTGAGTCTCGGGGGGTTTTCACAGTTCCATTGTGTTGGAGTGACATTACACTAAGTCATTGGAGGCAGGTTGTTGTGACATAACACAAACGTCAGAGCTGATGACGTACGGGAGAAATTTAGACAAACATCTGCATCAAAATTTCTGTTTGCCCTGTTTCATTAACATAGACATATTGTTCTCTCAAAAAAACAATCTTCTGGTGCCTCTGTGTACTGCTGTGAAGTGATAATGGTCATTGTTCCTAAATTTGGTATCTTACTAGTAAGGGTCTTATCTCCTTCTGTTCCCAGTTAATATCCAATCCTCCATGAATATTTTTAGAGCTGGTTAAAAAAAACAATTGTGAGTCTCGCTGCGACAAAAGCCTGTTTATGTGTTTGCAGAATGTCTTTAAGTGGATGTGCTTCAAAGAGAAAAGAGCCCTTCTTGTCATGGGGTTTATATTTCATGTTCACTTGTTGAGGCCACAACAAGACCTAACATTTACCTACAAATGAATGATCTGCGCAATATAACATCAAAACCTTAATTAAGCTGTTCAAATTCACACTTCATTGACTCATAGACTGCATCATGAGGGACAGTCTTTATATTTGTTGGTAAAAATAGCACTGAACTATGAGGCAAATCAAATAATTTATTTATTTATCTTCTCAAATCATTTTAATGAAAAAAGAACCAATTTGATCACATTTCTGAAACACTGATGATAATGAGCTGGGATCTATGGGTAGAGACAGTCAAAAAGGTTAATGTAGAGGTATCACTCATGTGTGCAGAACCAACTATAGAATTATTGTTGATAAAAAAATGCATATGCTGCACAAAGTACCAGCAATAATAATTTTATGCAACGTTGTTTCATATTTTACACTGCTTACGGAAAAAAACTAATTAAAGTCTTATACATTTATTTGCCAATATAACAAACATAATTTATATGAATCAGTTTGTGGCTGAAGTCAAAAGTACTTTTAGAATTATGAAAATATGTGGTTCTTAAACATGTGATTGTGGTTGAATTATTTACTGTCTTTGTTTGCTATAGTTGACAAAATACATCCAGTCATTGTGTAAGAGATATTTAGCTGAATATTTCACAGACTAAACAAGATTTGCCCATTGTGGAAGATAACCTGTTCAGATAAACAAAACTAGTTGTTTAGCTGGTATGGCTAAACACCAGCTAAGCTAAAAACAATTGTCTCCATAGTCCAATTGAACATATTCATATAGTTTAAACCCAACTTAGTTTTTTTTTTGTCAGTGCATCTCCTATTTGGGTGTCACCAGGCAAAAACTTTTAGAATAGAATGGAATAGGCTTCATTGATCTCACAGAGGGAAATTTCCCTTGCTACAGTAGCACATACACTAACCCCCAAATTCCACTACCTCCGCTCCGCTCCGGTCCGCCCCCGCCTTCCGCAGCCGCTCGCTTCCGAACTCAATTTTTACTGGTACCCGCTCTACAACGGCTCCGCTCCGGTGCGGAGACCTGAGGGGGGCAAACAAGCATGCGCGGGATTTTCGAGATCTTGCGATACAGTCCGAGCAATAAACGCGGAAGTTAGATCCAAACACCCGTTGTGCGGGAGAAGCATCGGAAATGAGCTGTTTAATCTGCCCATCATTTGTGTTGAGAGATCAGCAGTGTTTGGATCAACAAAGTGTGACTACTTTGATAGTGGAAACTGTATTTATGGCTTATTTTTGTGCATTTAAACTTCAGCCGCCATTGATAGTTGTTAAAAGTTGTTAAACCTGTGCATATGAAACAAAAAACGCCTTTTGTTTAGCGATTTATTGTGAAAAACGGAAGATGTGCTTGCTCCTTTTCCTGTTGGGCCGTTGTGATTTCTGTCCATTTACTGCGGAGGTGCTCCGGCGTCCGGCAAAAATAGGATCGATTCTATTTTTGCCGGACGTCGGAACAGAGGGCGCCGCACGGCGCCGCACTGCCGGAGCACGGCCGCAGTAGTGGAATTGCTCTGATTGACTAGAACGGGACCGATTTTGCTCCGGCGTCCGTGTCGGAGCGGAGCGCAGCGGAGCGGAGGTAGTGGAATTTGGGGGTAAGGCCTAGTCCACACGTAGCCGGGTTTTTTTTAAACGAATATCCGCCCCTCCAAAACCTTGCATCCACACCACCTCGTTTAAAAAAAACTCTGTCCACACGTACCTGGATAAATACGTTGTTAAGGACATGCCAGATCTGTAGGCGGCAGTACTTCCCCCGTTCTTAACCTCGTCCTTCGTCTGTGGTCTTCCGGAACGAGCAGTAATTCCGCTTGCAAAAACAAACAAGCAAAAAGCTCTTGGACAATTGATAAAGCGAGCGCAGCTCTGAGGGCATCCATGCTGTCGGCTAGTGTAAACACAGGTCCCACACGTGATGTCAGCATTTTTTTGCCGCGGAAAGTAACGTTGCGGACCTTAAAACTCTGGTTTTGTCTGTCCACACGCAGACACCCAAAACGGAGAAAACGCAGATCTTCACTTCGGCCAGAGGTTTTAAAAAGATCAGTTTTCGTGTGAAAAAACTCCGTTTTCGTGTGGATGACAGGCCAAAACGTAGATAAATATCTACCAGGCTACCGTAGTACGGAGGTTGAACAGGCATGTTGGATCCTTTGTTGTATATCCCTTTATTTATTTCTTGTTTGGTCGAACATTAACAGCTCACACACAAGAATCCGCTCTAACAAAACAGACTGCCGACAGGCCAACAGAGAGAGAGAGAGAAAACTCGCCCCTCCCCCATCAACATAGAGCTACAACAACATAGACTTCCCACAGTACAAACTTCCTAAAGGGCCAGACTCAACTGGTAACACTGTGGAGCTTCAGTACTGCACACAACCACCTCAGATGTAAAGTTGTGCAGCCTCACGTACTGTGGCCTGTTGGTGAGGTAATTGATGGTACATGCAATCAGATGTTTGTCGACTCCTGCACCTCTCATTTTCTGCTGCAGTAGACACCGCTACTCCGCTAGATGGTGTCAAAGGCACTTGAGAAGTCCAAGAACAAGATTCTCACTGCATTTTTTGCACCAGGTGCTGCAAGTAGAAGAGTGTGTCCTCCACCCCCATGGTTGGTTTATATGCAAATTGCAGTTGGTCTATTTCCAGGCTGACCACTTAACATAGATGGGTGAGGATGAGTCTATCCATAGTCTTCATCAGCTGGGAGATCAAGGCAACTGGTCTGTAATGGTCTGGTTCTCGGCATTATGATGTTTCGGGAACTGGAACCACACAGGAGGTCTTCCATGTGATGGGGATGTGCTCCAACCGAAGGCTCAGGTTGAATATGGGCATGACCACTTCTCAAAGCTGGTCAGCAAAGTCTGAGCAGTCGGGCTCATCCCATCAGGACCTGCAACTTTCCTGCTCTTAAACCACCTCAGCTCTCCCACCTAGTCAGATGTAACTGAGACGGGGGAGTGAGGGGAGTGAGGAAGAGTGTGGTGCTGAGGAGGCTTAGTGGTCGAGGGAGAAGCTGTCATTTAAGTCCTAAATGAGAAAATAACTGCTGGTCTTTGATAAACATCTAATATTTAATATTTTATATTATTGATTCTGGATTACAAAAGGTACAAAGGATCCATTAAGAGCCCTAAAAGTGATGTATCAATACTTTACAAAATAGTGTCCATTTTATCCAGCTAACAGTTAAACAGAACAGTGGTTTAAACACCAAAGAAATCAATATTTCATTATTTTGAACACCTTCTTCCTTCTTGTTTTCTTCCTCTTTGTTCTTTCCTCCCCTTATTGGCTCCAGGTCACAATGGCCAGCCAGCTTTTGCCTATCCAGCCACCAGAATCCCAGTCAGACTCACTTCCCTCATAAACTCACAAATTAATGTGGAGCATCAGTGTGTTGGTGCCAGAGGCCTGATGAGCCTAATGACAGATTTATGTCTAATATCTATCAAACTCTTGACCTCTCCCTGGGCAGCTATTTGTACTCTTTCTAAACCTTAATCTTCACATGAATTGTTGTTCTTTATAAGGTACCTCATTCTCATTTTATTATCCCTCTTTATTTTCACGACTTTTTTTCTCCTAGCTTCTCTAGCTTATGTTTCAAGTGAAGCCGATTGAAATTTTGTTGATACTTCAGTTTACTCTTGGCTTAGCAAGCACTTTTTCAAAACAATGGGGCCCATGTGATGAAAAGGGTGGAAGGATAACCTATCCCAGTTGCCATATCATGGCAAATCATGCAAATTATGCATTCTGTTTTGCTGTTTTACATGATCACAAACAGGTTCAATTCAAAAATACTTTATTAATCTCAGAGGGAAATTAGAGTTTCAGTACACACAATTCTGAGATCAGACATACATACATAGACACATGACAAGAATTGGTGACTGTGGTCATTCGCAACCTGAGTCGTGCTACCGTAATAGATCAAGGGGGTTTATATGAGGAGAGTCAGGGGGAGGGAAAAAAGGTACTTCAGAGTTACCCTCCACAGAGAGGGTAGCTTTGCTATGCAAAAAAAAAAAAAAAACACCTCAGACAGATAAGCACACAGACTTCAGACATTACACAACATAAGTGTCACCTAGGTGGGGAGGTAGGGTTGGGACTCTCCTCACTTCAGTGCGTGCGGCCGCGTGGGGCAGTGCTCATCACCTCCGTTTGGACAGGGGAGGGAGATAATGGGTTAGAGAGCACATTGACTCCTAGATACGGTTCCACGGCCTTCACCGGTCACAGTCCCGCCCAGGCTGGGATAGGGAGAAAGAGTTTCCATATTTTTACATGATCACAAACAGGTTCTCCAACTGTAGCAAGTTTAGCATCTGCTTCGTTATGTACAGTTATGTAAATCAGCTCTTTAAAAAATGTTTTCTAAAATTTAAATACCAGAAGCCCTGCACCTAACCTCTGATGGTGAGGAAGAGCTGACTGCAGAACAGCTTTTCATTTCCCACAGCCTCTGTCACAAAGTGTTGGGAGGCCAAAATTGACACTCTGTTTTTAGTTTGACACGTCTGCACCAATTTTAAGTTAGGTAAAAAAAATCCTACTTATTGCCAAAAAAATATAAAGTTAGACATAAGTTCATAAAAACATTTAGTACCTGGGACATCTTAAAAAGACTCTTCACTCATATTTTTGAATACATTTCCAGTGGTTTTTAGTGGGAATAAATGCTTTGTAAGTCATACTTGTAAAAGAGCTCTGATGTGCCTCTTTAAGCACAGAAAATTCAACCAGAGGTCGGTTCCATGTTGTTTCAGACGTCAGGATTTGTAGTATTTCCTGATATTTGAACTTCTCTCCTCTGATTGGATTACAGAAGTGCCATCAAGTCTACCACTGACTATGTTTGCTTTGTGGCATTGTTTTATCTCCACAAATAACATGAGCTTGAAGGAGTTCTGCTGTGTGGTAGTGTCAACGCTAATGGTTAGCTTCTACTAGCCGAGACGTTCTCTTCTGTTAAACAACTACATAAACCAACAACAGCCTTCCACGTCGTGATTCAAGATGGGTGAGTCCATGAATGTTAAGTGACAGTGTGATGGTGAGGTGTCAAGATTTTGAAATCCTTTAGTTTCACAGTCTATTTTCTATCAGAAGCTAATGCAGAAGATAGGTGTAGGAGACTATTTTTATGTTCAGCTTGCATGAAAAACTCAGAGTGACCAATCATAATCAGAAAAAAAACTATGAAAAACCACTGTAAAAAAATAAACAAATAACTATATATAAGCTTTTATTCATAAAAAAACAATATTCACATCAGCAACTGCTGCAGGAGTGCCACGTAATCCTAAACCTGCCTAGGTTGGTAACGTTCTAGATAAATACTAAAACCACATATTGAAAAATATTAAATTAAAAATGTATCTGCATAAATCCAGACATCATAAAAGCAAATCACAGGTTATTAGTTGGTCTGTTTTACTACCTAAAAGAAAAAAAAAAGATTCAGTTATGAAAATGCAAATCTAATATGTACTCTATATTAGTGACTCATAAATGAGCTGACTTTGACCCCAAGTGGTCAGACATTAATTGACAGTTTGATCCTTCCCCTACTTAACACTAGAAAGGCCTTGGCAGTCATTGTGATGGTTTTGCACTTTGCATGATTATTTACTTTATCAATAAAAGCATACAGCCATGCAAGACCCAGATATTTTCTAAATCAGTTTAATTTTTCATAAGAAATTAATCTAATTTCATTGGATAAACTATATGATCAGTTTAACCTATTTTGATCTGAAGCAGTCTTTTTGACTGCCAGAGCATTTTCTTGATTTCACTGGGCAAGATAAAATTAGAACGCTTGGACTGAGATATTTTCCAATCAGAGACCATATCCAGAATTCCAATAGTAATCCTCATAATTTTGTTAATGTTGTCTTTTATACCTAAAACACAAAGAAAATGAGAAAATGGCATTGCGGCGTAAAAGAAAGATGACCGTAGCAATGGTGTTAGAAAGACTTACGATTCTGAAATAGTTTATTTGGTTGTTATTTTAGGTTGAAAAACAATATTTAGCTAATAAAATTAAATATAATATGAAATTATAACCTTACAAGGTGACTTTATTGATCTTTAGATGCAGCAGTTAAAATGACCGCTCAAGGCTGTTTTAATACAGCTACTGTTCTAGAGTCTCTGAATTGAATCAAACACTGAACCTCACACTCATATGTCTTTGGGGAGTTTGAGATATTTTTGAAAAATCTCTAATAACATATTTCAATTTCATTTGTTAAATTGGGTAAACACAGATCCTTTCTGCAGTGACTGAACAATCAAGTGAAACAAGTAGCTGCTGCACGTTGATGTTAGCCAAACACTGCACCTCATCATTTATTCTACTCAGAGAAAATATGTGCAGGCTGATATGTTACTTATCAAACAGGGGAAGAGGATCTCCCATCTTACCTGCGGCTCATCCCTATGTGATGCTCTGATATGGAGATGGGCTTAGCATGCCTGTCTGGAGTGTGTTTTGTAGCGCCCCCCTCAAACTGATTACATAATCAGACAACACAGAGTAGGAGAACCCTCAGAAGCTTTTAGACAGAGAAAAAGATGAGCTTCTGTAAAAGCCTGATCTGTTGACTGAGTCTTTCATGCTCAAGCAAAAAGGAATGTGAAAACAATAAAATAAATCTGCCTACAAGCCGCCAGCGCATTCTATATTTGACATGTAATTGTTTGAATTGGTGCAGAGGTTCACTTGTTTGAACAGGATTGTCACAAGAACTTCAAACTCTTAAGATAGTTCAGAAGAAAATGCTAAAAAAAATTGCGGAGACTTTTTTGTAATGTTCTTTTTTTTAAATAAACATAGAATAGCATAGAATAGAATAGAATAGAATAGCCTTTATTAATCCCAAAGTGGGGAAATTCACTCGGTACTAACATGGTACTAAATGTCCCCATTTAGTGCTCAAGAAGTCTTCTATTTATATGTTCTTGTCTTGTTTTTATGTACAGTTTACATTGTTTTTATTTAGCTTATTTTCATGACATAATAAAAAAAACTTCCCTAACATTTTTTTTTATTTCTTTAGCTAAATCTTACAGAATAAATTATTTTTAACAAATATATTTTGACATATTATTTCCAACAAAAACTTTCTACTGCACAGTGGTGCAGTGGTTAGAGCTATTGCCTTGCAGCAAGCAGGTCATGGGTTCACATCCCAGCCTGAGGTGTTTCTGCATGGAGTTTGCATGTTCTCCCTGTGCATGCGTGGGTTCTATCGGGCTACTTCAGCTTCCTGCCACAGTCCAAAAACATGACTGACAGGTTGTTGGGTCTGTCTAAATAGTCCTTAGGTGTGTGTGTGTGTGTGCTTTAATGCTTTTGTACTAACAATTTTTACTCTTTTCATCATTTTTATTATGTTTTAAGTGAATTAATATATTTTTATGTAATTTTATTATATTATATTTTTGTCCTTGTGATTTTGCTTGTGATGCTTTAGATAAAATATTGCTTCTTATTATTATTAAGGATTTGTCAGAGTGGGCTTTCTGGAGTTAATGCGTTTCCGTGGGTGTACTAAAGGAGATCCGTCTGGAGCTGTGCTGTAATGTGTTACCCAAAGTTGAGCGACATACAAACCGCACAACTCTGATACCAATTCATATACAATTTTACAACTAGGTCATCACGCCAGAACCTCCTCTGCTCCTCAATCATACACACATTGTCAAGGTAACCATACTGAATGACATTTCAGAAGAGGCAGCACTCAGACATGTCCAAAAAACACTAACTCCAACCAGAATGACTCTTTAAATGTAAATGACAAGCCATTACTCTACGATTTATCATATTTAAGTTTTTATTTATTCATGACGAGAACCTCTCCTCTGTCCCGACTGTGTTTATAACCTCTGTAACTATTTCATTCTTTTTCACTTTGGCAGCCAGTGTCTCGATCTCACAAGTTCTGTTTTTTCCGGGTAGAACGCAGGGAATCCATCACGTGCTGAGGTCATAGCGTGACCAAATATGGTTAATTGAGGGCGTTTCTGTATGTAAATGACTGATAACGGACACGAGCACCTGGGTACGCACGGGTGAGATTTATCATCAGACGATTGCGGAGGAACGTGCGTAGGAGAGGCCACCGCATGTTTCATATTCTAAATTTTGTTCATAGGAAGGAATATAGAAATATTTCTACAAACGTTTGATGAATGAGGGCCCTGGATGTAAAAGACATTCCGAAAATCCAAGTTATTTTTACCTAAACATATTTGAAATGTTTTTTCCAGCGATAACTTTTATCACTCGTCTGTTTTAGCCAGTCAGTCTAAAACTTTACAAACACCTCTCCTCTAGAGCGATATTCAGCTCAGTGAGCCTCTTGCAAACACATCTGCTGTTCTTTGTGATAATGTGTGAAAACTATGATGTCATTCTACAAACCTCCTAAACCTTAAGAGGACCTCGTTAGAAGAACAACACAGAATTCAGCAGTTTTTTGCATTATTTCCACCTCTTTTTTTAGAACAATATCAAGTAAACTTTAAATTGTTTGTAATAAAGTTAAGTGAGGTAATGTAACATTCTGCAAGAAATACCACTCTGATAGGAGAGGTTAAAACAATGTAACTGATCATTTTTGGATCTATTGGTAAAATGTCAGTACTTTACTTTATGAACAAACTGCTACAAAATAAAACATGCCTGCTTTATTGAATATTATCTTGATTGTTCTGAGTACTTTTGGTACCTTCATGTGTAGAACTTTACCATAAACAATATGATAATTTGAAATCACAGACTAGATGCTTCAATCTCAGTGAGATTTCAGCTTTTTCAAAACAGTCCTTTTAATAAAAAGGAAGGATATTTCAGACATCTTGGTTTAATACAAGTTCACTTTGTAGTGTTCAGAGTCTTCAACAGCTCTGTCCATTAGCTGTGGTGTTTTTGAGCGGCACATTGTGAAGCAGACAGTCGATATAGGATAGATACACGTCACAGATGAAGACATCGATGCTGCTGACAGCATGACGCTGCTCATGTTGCTTCTCTCTGCTTTTCTTTCACAGCTTTTTCATTTCACTTTTTTTTTGTTCTTTTCTTATTGCGAGAAACTAAAAATAGCTGCTGCTGTGTGTCACCATCTGGCCACACAAAGGCTGCTCACCTCTGTGTGCGTGAGTCAGTGTGACTGCTGGGAACTATGTCGGCCCGCTGGCATGGATACTGTATTACCATGGCCTCTGTAAAGCAGCTATAGTGTTGAGCCAGCTGGCTGGTGGCACAAACTTTTAGATCCATGATAACATTCCTCTGCATCTGGCTGGTCTTTCATTGCTCTGGTGCCCTGCAGGAACTTTGAATCTTTCATTGTCTGTTTGCAACCAGTTAAGGAAGGTTGCTATCGAATAAAGTTTTTTTGCTCCACTTACTACAGTGGGAGGAGGGGAAAAAACCTCAAAATTTCAAGGAAATAGTTGGTTATGGTCGAGCCTGGAGACGGTTCTAATTTAGCCAGTTCTGCTCTATTTATTCATATCTCTATGGTGTTTAATGCTGTCCTGAGAGGCCTGCTGGAAAGAAGGAGCAGAAACACACACACACACACACGCACGCACACACACACACACACACACACACACACACACACACACACACACACACACACACACACACACACACACACACACACACACACACACACACACACACACACACACACACACACACACACACACACACACACACACTACTTGTAACTAGACCAATAAACAAGTTCTGGGTCTATTCCTTGTGGCTCCTCATAAAGACAGAAGCAGTATGCTTTAATAATTCTTGTTTTTACAGAAATAACCTAAACTTAACACTGTGCTGAAAGATGTCTTGGAGGTTTTTGAATGAAAAAAAGTTTAAATAAATAAAAAAGTTAAATACAATCTGAGGAAAAACAGTGTTCCAAATGCTTTTATTATTTTTATAATTTCCAGCATGCAAGTCAGTTTACTTTACCCTTCTGCAACCTCATTGGACACCCAAGGTGCTGAACACAAAATCAGAAACACATTATACCAATTATGACACCAATGAATTAGAAACAGTTAACAATTCCCTAAAAAGGGAAAAAAATGCAAACATTGAGAACAGTAAAAACAATAAAAAGTAGGACAACAATGCCAAGCTACTGCACTTACTGGTAGAAAGCTAAGACATGAAAGTGGGTCTTCAGATGGGACTTAAAAACAATAGTGAAGGAGAATGACTCATGTCCAGAGGCAGCTAATTCCTAAATATCAAAATTTAGGGTATACCAATATATCCGATACATCCAGTACCATAGTGCTGAGACCACCTTACAGTAGGGTGATGATCACCTCTCAAATGCGCAGTCAGGTTTTAGAGGAACAATACACATTATTTTGCTTAGAGGGAGAACTAGCAGCAAGTGGCTGCCCTCATTAACTTTAGCTCCAGTCATTGTTTGGCTAACCAAGTCAAAGATCACAACACGGGTAGATTTCATATTCAACGTCAAGCCTGAAAAATGCTGTACTCATGCATGAAGATCAAACTAGTTGCATGTGTTGGCATTAGAATGTTCTATGTTGGGTTATTGAATAACAGAACAGAAAGTGGAGAAATGCCTCTAGTATGAGCTATTTTACTTCTGATAATGCTCCTCTAAGATGTGGTGTGCCCCAAAGTTCTATACTGGGTCCTGTTCTTTTTTCTTTCTTTCTTTTTTTTTTTGCTACCACTGGGGTCCACTATTCAAAATACAATATCTCATTTCAGTGCTTTGCACAATATTCAAATGTATATGCCTTAACAGCCAAGAGCTGATTCACCTAATCTGTTATTAAAATGGATGACCTTGATCTTTCTCAAATTAAACAACAGTAAAAGAAATGCTGTCAAGTTTGGCTGTTCATGTAAATTAGGACACGTGATAGTTCTCTGGACCCTTTGTCTTCTGTGCATCATGCTGCTCATCTCCTGACTGGCACTAAGCGGAGAGAGCACATGACCCCAGTTTTGGAGCCTCTCCAAAGGCTTCCTGTTTCCTTCAAGATCCATTTTAAGGTTTTAGTAATTTTTTTAAAGCTCTTGAAGGTTTTGCCCCAGAATATTTTGTCTGAATTTTTGCTGACTCGTTTTCCTATCAGTGATAGTGATCAGTGACACATATTTTATTGATTCCAGGGACACAACTCAAGTCTCAAGAAGAAGAAACAATATTGTATACAGTGCCTCTCAAGATAAAAATCACAAGGCGCTTCACAAGAACAGAAATGGAAAAATAAAAGATAAAAATCCCCCAAAAATTTACAAATTTCATAAAATTGGGAAAGGTAAAAAGAAAGTGTGATTAAAATCTGAGTCCACTGATCTCAGGCTCAGGGGAGAGAGTTCCAGAGTCTGGGGGTCACAGCAGCAAATGATCTGTCACCTTTAGTCTTTAGCCTGGTGCGCTGCACAATCAGGCTTTGGTCACTGGACCTCAGATACCTGGTAGGAGTGTGGGGACTAAGAAGATCACCAATGTAAGATGGTGTTTGTCCATGTAAGACTCTAAAAATTTGATTGAGAATCTTGAAAGGAACTAGTTACCTGGCAGCCAGCAAAGCTGGAAGAGAAGCAGGGTGATGTTAGTTTACTTTGACAATATGATCAGAAGCCAAGCACAAGAATTCTGAACTACCTGCAAATGGTCCAGGGAGTTTTTGATCAGACAAGTGAAATGCAAGTTGCCTAAACATGAGGACAGCTGCACTTTAGCCTTCTTATGGGGGTTAAAGGAGATGTACAGTTGGATGCCATCTGAATGAAGATGGTAAGCGATTGCTTTAAAAGAGCTCAGGATGTGCTGAAGAGGAAGTAGATAAAGGAGGAACAGTACAAGCCACAGCACAGAACCTTGCGGGACACCATAGGGAAAGAGAGGTGATAGGCCTTTTTCTGTGGCCAGTCCAAGGATGTGGAACAGTCTTCCTGACAACGTTAGATCTGCTACAACCTTGAATCATTTTAAAATGCTTCTCAAAACTTATTTTTGAGTTGGCTTTTATCCAACTTTAAATTAAACATTTGTACTTTAAATACATCTTAGCTTTTTAAACACCGGTGCTTTCTCTCCTTTATTTTCTATTTTGATGTACTTTTAGTGTTTATATACATGATTTGATTGTATTTTATCTAGTGAAACACTTTGTGCAGCAGTGGCTGTAGTAAATGTGATAAATAAATAAAGCTGACCTTGACCTCTAGTGGGGTCTCCAGATCTCACATTAGAAACCCAACATGACTGAGGCTGCATGGTGGCACAGTTGTTAGCACTGTTGCCTCGCAGCACGAAGGTTGCAGGTTCGAAACTCGGCTGTGCCCTCTTTGCGTGGAGTTGCGTGTTCTCCCCATGCATGCGTGGGTTTCCTCCGGGTACTCCGGTTTCCCCCACAGATCACAACATGCCCTATAGGTTATAAATTGTAAGTCGCTTTGGATAAAAGCGTCTGCCAAATAAATAAACATAAACATGATGATGGCTGTTATCCAGCAGCAGCTTTGTGAAGGTACCTTAGACTGAGGAAGAGCAGTTATTCCTCATATTCCTCATATCAACTTGTATTTAATTTGTAAAAGAAAAATGTAATTGTCTCGTCTTCCTCCGCTTATCCGGGTCCGGGTCGCGGGGGCAGCATCCCAACTAGGGAGCTCCAGGCCGTCCTCTCCCCGGCCTTGTCCACCAGCTCCTCCGGCAGGACCCCAAGGCGTTCCCGGACCAGATTGGAGATGTAACTTCTCCAACGTGTCCTGGGTCGACCCGGGGGCCTTCTGCCGGCAGGACATGCCCGAAACACCTCCCCAGGGAGGCGTCCAGGAGGCATCCTGACCAGATGCCCAAACCACCTCAACTGGCTCCTTTCGATCCGGAGGAGCAGCGGTTCTACTCCGAGTCCCTCCCGAATGTCCGAGCTCCTCACCCTATCTCTAAGGCTGAGCCCGGCCACCCTACGGAGGAAACTCATTTCGGCCGCTTGTATCCGCGATCTCGTTCTTTCGGTCATTACCCAAAGCTCATGCCCATAGGTGAGGATTGGGACGTAGATCGACCGGTAAATCGAGAGCCTGGCTTTCTGGCTCAGCTCCCTCTTCCCCACGACAGATCGGGTCAGCGTCCGCATCACTGCAGACGCCGAACCAATCCGCCTGTCGATCTCCCGCTCCCTCCTACCCTCACTCGTGAACAAGACCCCGAGATACTTAAACTCCTCCACTTGAGGTAGGACCTCTCCCCCGACCCGGAGGTGGCAAGCCACCCTTTTCCGGTCGAGAACCATGGTCTCAGATTTGGAGGTGCTGATCCTCATCCCAGCCGCTTCACATTCTGCCGCGAACCTACCCAGCAAGAGCTGAAGGTCAGAGCTGGATGAAGCTAGGAGGACCACATCATCCGCAAAAAGCAGAGACGAGATTCTCCTGCCACCAAACTCGACACACTCCACACCACGGCTGCGTCTAGAAATTCTGTCCATAAAAGTGATGAACAGAACCGGTGACAAAGGGCAGCCCTGGCGGAGTCCAACCCTCACTGGGAACAGGTCCGACTTACTACTGGCTTTGCGGACCAAACTCACGCTCCTCTGGTAAAGGGACTGAATGGCCCTTAACAGAAAGCCACCCACCCCATACTCCTGGAGCGTCCCCCACAGGGTGCCCCTGGGGACACGGTCATAAGCCTTCTCCAAATCCACAAAGCACATGTGGATTGGTTGGGCAAACTCCCATGCCCCCTCCATCACCCTTGCAAGGGTATAGAGCTGGTCCACAGTTCCACGGCCAGGACGAAAACCACATTGCTCCTCCTCTATCTGAGATTCAACTATCGATCGGACCCTCCTCTCCAGTACCTTGGAGTAGACCTTTCCAGGGATGCTGAGGAGTGTGATCCCCCTATAGTTGGAACACACCCTCAGGTCACCCTTCTTAAAGATGGGGACCACCACCCCGGTCTGCCACTCCCTAGGAACTGCCCCCGATGACCACGCAATGTTGTAGAGACGTGTCAACCATGACAGCCCTACAACATCCATAGCCTTAAGATACCCAGGACGAACCTCATCCGCCCCCGGGGCTCCGCCGCTGTGTAGTTGTTTGACTACCTCAGCAACTTCTGCCCCCGAGATCGGACAGTCCATCCCCAGGCCTCCCAGCTCTGGTTCCTCCTCGGAATGCGCATTGGTGGGATTGAGGAGCTCCTCAAAGTATTCCTTCCACCGTCCGACTATAGCCTCAGTTGACGTCAGCAGCTCCCCATCCCCACTGTAAACAGTGTGAGCGAGTTGCTGCCTTCCTCTCCTGAGGCGCCGGACAGTTTGCCAGAACCTCTTTGGAGCCGATCGATAGTCTTTCTCCATGGCCTCACCAAACTCCTCCCACGCCCGAGATTTTGCCTCGGCAACTGCCACTGCTGCACCCCGCTTGGCTATCCGGTACCTGTCTGCTGCCTCCGGAGACCCACAGACCAGCCACGCCCTGTAGGCCTCCTTCTTCAGCCTGACGGCTCCCCGAACCTCTGGTGTCCACCAGCGGGTACGGGGGTTGCCACCACGACTGGCACCGGCCACCTTACGACCACAGCTAGCAACAGCCGCCTCGACAATCGCAGAGTGGAACAAGGCCCACTCGGACTCAATGTCCCCCACTGCTCTCGGGACGTGGTCAAAGCTCTGCCGGAGGTGGGAGTTGAAGACCGTCTTGACAGGTTCTTCTGCCAGGCGTTCCCAGCAGACCCTCACTATGCGTTTGGGTCTGCCAGGTCTACGCGGCATGTTCCCTTGCCAACTGATCCAACTCACCACCAGGTGGTGATCAGTTGACAGCTCCGCCCCTCTCTTCACTCGGGTGTCCAAAACATACGGTCGCAGGTCAGATGATACGACTACAAAATCTATCATCGACCTGTGACCTAGGCTGCCCTGGTACCAAGTGTACCGGTGGGCATCCTTATGTTCGAACATGGTGTTCGTTATGGCCAAACTGCGGCTTGCACAGAAGTCCAATAACAAAACACCGCTCGAGTTCTGATCAGGTGGGCCGTTCCTCCCAATCACACCCCTCCAGGTCAAGCTGTCATTGCCCACGTGAGCATTGAAGTCCCCCAGCAGGACAATGGAGTCCCCTGATGGAGCACTATCTAGCACTCGTCCCAGGGACTCCAAAAAGGGTGGGTACTCTGAACTGATATTTGGCCCATAAGCACAAACAACAGTCAGGACCCGTTCCCCGACCCGAAGGCGCAAGGAAGCTACCCTCTTGTCCCCCGGGGTAAACCCCAACACACAGGCAGAGAGTCTCGGGGCTAACAAAAAGCCAACCCCAGCCCTCCGCCTCTCACCCGGAGCAACTCCAGCAAAGTAGAGTGTCCAACCCCTCTCCAGGTCTCGGGTTCCAGAGCCAATGCAATGTGTCGAGGTGAGTCCGACTATATCTAGCCGGTACCGCTCAACCTCTGCCACAAGCTCCGGCTCCTTCCCCGCCAGCGAGGTGACGTTCCATGTCCCAAAAACTAGTTTCCTTGTCCGGGGATTGGACCGCCAAGGCTCCCGCCTTGGTCTGCCACCCGATTCACATTGCACCGGACCCTTCATGTTCCTCCTGCGGGTGGTGGGTCCACAGTTGGACGAGCCCATGTATCCGGTTCGGGCTGGGCCCGGCCGGGCCCCATGGGCGAAAGCCCGGCCACCAGGCGCTCGCTCACGGGCCCCAACCCCAGGCCTGGCTCCAGGGTGGGACCCCGGTAACCCTCCGGGCCGGGTACTCCGACTCTTCGTTTTCACCACCATGAAAGATCCTTCGAACCGTTCTTTGTCTCACCCTTCACCTAAGACCAATTTGTCATGGGAGACCCTACCAGGGGCACTAAGTGCCCCAGACAACATAGCTCCTAGGATCATTAGGGCACTCAAACTCCTCCACCACGATAAGGTGACGGTTCAAGGAGGAGAAAATGTAATTGGTTGATCCATAATATAAATAAATAAACAATAACAAATAAATAATAACAAAAGATGGTTTCAGCAATCCTTGTATGAATGCATATTGCTTTCATCATTCATTTGCTTTTATCCAGTTTTAACCTGCAGTAAGATTATTATATGTTGGTAAATGATGTAGGCCTATGTAGGTTCAGTTTTTAGTTATAGAATTTAAATAAACAGGTATTTCTGCATTTATGGCATTGTTTAGTTTAGCTGTAGCAAAAATCTTGAATTGGGTTGAATCCAAAAGTGAACCAGTTGTAGATGTACATCCATTAATAAGTTTTGTTATATCCAGTCTGTTGTTTATTGGGGTATTTTGCTTAAATACTGACAAACACATTCAGAAATATACATAAAAACATTATTGACTTAAAAAAAGACAATATAACTGAAACAAAATTTGGTTTATCACTGAGAAGGGAAACACACAATCCAGTGGTGTGCATCCATACTTAAAAAATAATATGATGATTAATTTGGTTTTGAAAAGTCAGTATAATCATTATCACCTTCTACACCCACATAATCTCATGTTCAGAGTTTTATGGAGAGTCAATTCCAATGTTCCGATGGGTGAAAGGCAGAAACGTCCTGGACGCGTTGCCAGTCAATTACAGAAAATCCGTATGCAGGCTGCATATTTAGAAAAAAAGATAATAATATGATTAGTGGTCCAATCACAAAGAGGCTTGATCTGGATTTATCCTCAAACTAAGATTAGTGTGTCAAAGGATGTGATCACTGCAGGATTAATGAATAATGGATTCTAACACAGAAATCAGCTGTAACAGGTGGATTGACAATAGGACAATAGGACTGAGCAGGACATGAGTGAAACAGACAGCTGATGGTGTGATTGCACTGTTGGATTAAACAAGCCTGCACCTTTCCTCTCTGTTGATCACATCTTTTCAACTGTCCATCCATTAATTCAGCAGCTTACTCAATCACGCTATGTGATCCCATTTTTTTTTCCAAGGGCAGAATTTATCAGGTGTTCAGCAATTTCCTGTACAATGCAGCTAATACAACTTACAAAGAAAAATCATGAACAATCACTTTCTTGGTCTCAGATCATTTTCCGTTTTATTGCAGTCCTAAATAAAATACATGCATTGTGGGTGCACGTTTTAGTGTAGCCAATACAGGATAAAAAAAGCACAAAGGAGCGTGATTGATCCCTCTTGTTTGCCACCGTTGACACCACCAACTGTTTTAAAGAGAGTGGAAGTGAAAGGCTGTTGGCAGGAAGACATGACAGGCAGACAATAAGGAATAAAGCCAAGGAGACATAACTTAGGCCAGAACTGGAGAGAAGAGGAGAAAAAGAGATTGTTGGTCACAAGATGTTATTCCACAATGATCCCCTGTCGTTCTGTGCTGCTTTTCAGACCTACTGAGTTTTAACTGTTTTTGTGTTAAATCTATGGTGACAGAAACAGTGTGACATTAGCCTGGCAAACAGTCCTGCTTATATAAATACATAAACTGGCCACGACCCATAGACAGAGCTCGGTCATGGGCAGAATCTATGGTTGTCATTCAAACGGTCTCTAATGGAAACTGAAAGCTGGCAAGTGTAGCTATAAAAGAAAAAAGTTACTACTCGGAGCGGGATGTGAATCTACACACAACAAAATACCATCCTGGCACTCTAACCACTGCTCTACCAAGTCTTCTACTCAACACCAGTCAACTAAATTACATATGCTGTGCTGGCTAGGGAAGCCAGGTTTCAGAGCAGAGACTAGCTTCTGGGTGGGGAACAAGGCCTGATGACAAGACTAGTTTCCATTGACGCTTTACAGGATTTTCAAAGTAAAAGTCAAAATGTGCAGCTGAAACAGGAAAATACATGAATGCAGCCAGAAATTCATTAGAGTGTTTAAAAGTTAAAGTCCCATTAGTTGTCACACACACTGATGTGTGTGCGAAATTTGTTCTCCGCATTTGACCCATCCCCTGGGGGAGCGGTGAGCTGCAGACACAGCCGTGCTCGGGAACCATTTGGTGGTTTAACCCCCCAATCCAACCCCTTAATGCTGAGTGTCAAGCAGGGAGGCACTGGGTCCCATTTTTTCAAAGTCTTTGGTATGACCCGACCAGGAATCGAACCCTGATCTCCCAGTCACAGGGCAGACACTCTACCACTAGGCCACTGAGCTGGCCTACAGCTGGTTTACATGAGAAAACAACAATATCACATGGTAAAGAGCTCCAAAAATTGTATAATATTGCCGCCTCTATCTGCTCATGTCTCAAAGAAAAGCCCAAGTCAAAATCGTCCAAAGTTGATGCCGAAGCAGATTTGGACCTCTGGTACTTAGCCCACCCACCCAGTGTCTCTCACCAAACGGTGCTGTGACTGGCTAGACACAAAACTGTTCAGGCCAATGCTAACATTGCTAAGGCTACAACAGAATGTGCATGTATCATATTTGTATGTTGTAACCATTTTACTATGTTGTGGTTTTATTCACTCTGTGTTTTACCCTTCTCCTCTGTGCTCACTGAGAGGAGTCAGGTTGGACTGAGCCTGAAGAAAGGTCTAAATTTGCCAGTTCTGCTCTATTTATCTGTGTCTCAGTGGTGCTTTATGTTATCCTGAGAGCTCTGCCATATAGAAGAGAAGGTAACAGCATTTCTACTATACAGGGGATTTATTTTTTTTACCACTTAGGTTCAGACCCAAAATAGGTCATGGACTTACCCCTCGTGGTTCTCTGCATGATATGAAAGGCAGTGTGCTTTGATAAACCTTGTTTTCACAGCAAGAAACTAAAAGTCTTAATTGGATTCTTTGCTGAAAGCCTCTCTTAGTTTAAGATGGTTTATCTAGGATGGAATAATTTCATAGAGATTGGAGAAAAAGGAATATGGACCCTGTGCTGCGCTTTAGGTTTATTATAAATAAACCAATGTGATCTAAATCTCCTGTCATTGCGAATCTGAAAGATTTCTCATAACATTCACTCCAGTAATAAATGCGCATATCTAAAATCACCAGAGATCACTATAAAATCACTTTGCTTGGGGCTTCCTACATTTACAAGTGTCTTATTGATTGAGTTGTTCGGACTTGCAGCTGATTTACACATCTTACTCCAAACTCTACGGCAGAATTATTCACTTGCTTTGTCTACATACATTTAACGTCATACTGTATAAACTCTATCTAATAATTGTTTTTTTTTTGTGTTGTAGTTGGAAAAGGGTAGAATGTCTTCTCCGGATCAGGACGAGGTCCTGCCCCAAGTGGAGGAGTTCAAATATCTTGGAGACTTGTTCAAGAGTGAGAGAAAGGTGCAGTGCATGATATATTGGCAAGGTAGATTGGTGCTGCATCTGCAGTGAAGGCAAAGCTCTCGATTTACCGGTCGGACAACATTTCTACCCACACCTATGGTCACGAGCTTTGGGTACTGTCCGGAAGAATGAGAGTGTGGGTGCAAGCAGCTGAAAAGAGTTTTCTTCGCAGGGTGGCTGGGCTCTCCCTTAGAGATAGGGTGAGAAGCGCGGTCATCCGGAAGGGGTTCGGAGTAGATTCGCTGCTCCTCCACATCGAGAGGAGCCTGTTGAGGTGGCTCTGGCATCTGGTTAGGATGCCTACCTGGTGAGTTTTTCTAACCGGGAGGGGACCCAAAGAAAGACCCAGGACACGCTGAAGGGACTATGTCTCTCGGCTGGCCA
This sequence comes from Nothobranchius furzeri, assembly GCF_043380555.1. Classification (NCBI taxonomy): domain Eukaryota; kingdom Metazoa; phylum Chordata; class Actinopteri; order Cyprinodontiformes; family Nothobranchiidae; genus Nothobranchius; species Nothobranchius furzeri. The sequence goes on along the minus strand of NC_091753.1, from coordinate 36,707,499 downwards.
GGAAATGCCTTGAGATTCCCCGGGAGGAGCTGGCCCAAGTAGCTGGGGAGAGGGAAGCCTGGGCCTCTCTTCTTAGGCCACTGACCCCTCGACTTGACTCTAGATAGGCGGGAGAGAGCAGATAAGATTTTTTTATGTTGGCCATTGTTTTTAATTGTACTAATATTATTAGCAGTAACATGCTACATGCGTATGTCTGTGTCCTTTATGTTGTTTCTCTTGTGTAAACTCACTTTTAATTTATGATGTTTATTCTTTGTTCTATTTATTGAAAGTTACAGTAATAACCTACTGCCTTTGTATATTTACCTGCATTATTTTTTCCCTCATTCTCTTAGTGTATGTGCTGTCCTAATAAGTGTATTTCCCCCACTGTGGGATTAATAATCTGTTCTATTCTATTTAATTTGTATGGTCTAAACAATCTCTATCAGAACTCCACGTGGCAGGGGTGAGGTGGTGCTCACTCCTCACCCCTGTCACGTGGACCTCAAGGAACCATCAATCCTGCTCAATGGTCAACTTTCCTGGCGGGGTCAACCATGAGGACAGTGGGAGGGTTAAATTCTAATGAGTTGTTTTTTAGAAACAACATTGATTGGGAAACAAATAAGACTTGCATTTATCTGCTGATTGGAAGCTATTTTGTAGGTATGATCACAAATTTTTCTGCATTTTCTGGTTTTGTTTTACTTATAATTCGTTTGCAATAAATAAAACATAAATATGAAAATGCAGAAATGAAAACAGAAACTGCCTCTGTGAACATGGGACATCAGTGTTTAAAACTGAACACATTTGTACAATATTCACTATCCTGTCATTCTGTCATTTACCCATGCACACGCTGGTGATCATGAGCTACTACGTAGCCACAGCTACCATGGGCCACACTGACACAGGTTTATGTTTTATTTCATTTTATTTATCCTGATGAATCGATTGAGAACTCATTATCATTTACAACGATGATCTGGCCAGCAGGCAGCAGCAGCAGACACATAGTTAGCTTTAGATCAAAGAAAAAACAGGTAAGAGAAAAAAAATAGACAAGATAAAAAAAAGATAAACATTTAGACATAAAGACAAGGACTGTTCTCACATATAAAATGTACAAGCAATCAAAACAGACTTAAAACAGTCATTTAGTATTATTAAGAAGCAGATGAGGCCTGCCATACACAGGCACCACCAGTCCCTCTGACCACCACCAGCAGGCAAGTCTGGTTTGGTGCCTTGCCTGGGTACACAACAGTAGCATTCTGTGGTGGGAGCCGGGTTAAACCTGCAACCCGCTCTACCTCCTGAGCTACTGCTGCCCCTCAGTAGAAAGTAGAAAAACAAAGAATGCGATTGGTTGAAACTAAAGGAGTTGGTTCTTTTCAAGAAGTCAGGATGGAAACAAGTAAAACGTATTTTTATTTTTATTTTATTCTCATGGCAGTTGCAAAGTGTTTCATCACATTGTAGTAAAACAAAAATGTTGGCCCAATGTGGAGAAAACAGAGTGTATGGAAGATGACTTCTAAATGTGAAAGAGCTGAAAGAGCTCTTAGTTCAAAAGGTCTTCTAAATAAGACCAGTCACCCATATGTACTATTCTGACAGATATATCCTCATGTAACCGAGTTACTGTCAGTGTATACACCTAAAGAACATCATGCATGTAGTGTTCAATTATGGTCATCTTGCTCAGCTGTGAAGACACCATTACCGCCCAGCAACACCTACTGGTTAAGCATCAGCTTGTGTCATAAAACTGATGTTTATTTTAGTGATGATCTTCCAAGCAGACAGTCTCATTGCTCACTGCATGCACAGATTTGCAAAATCTTTGGTTCATATTAAATGACTAAAATAGCAACAAAAAAAAAATAGCTAAAACAAAAGCTCCTAATTGTTTGTAATGTTAAACCCTGAAAGATCACTTAGACTTCATCCGATGTTTATATATTTACACCAAGTAAAGTTTCGAGCCAGTCACTTCACATTAAAGCAGTGGTCCTCAATAGGCCCGGGGGCCGCACATGGCTGCAAACGGGAGGTGTGCTGTCACATATAGGGCTGCTGTAATGAACAGCCAGCAGCGCTAAGTAAACCCCCCTCCCCCCATGACGCAGGTGTTTCGACCACGCCAGTCACGCACTTTAAGATGTGTTAGCTTGTAAAAGTTTGTAATTAGCATGACTACAAACTAGAAATCAGCACTTTGCATATGTGACGTCACCACATAATCTCCTCTCCCCAAAGTAGCTGCTACTTACCAAATGACCAGATTAATGGTGGTTCTTTCCTTCTGTGGGAAGTTTGCTGAACTTGCAGCCATTTTCCCTCAGTTTTCTCTGTGTTTGGTTCGATGACGTCACTTTCTTAAAGCGCATTTGTAGTCCTGGACTTCTTTTCACATAAAACCTAAAATAGCGTTTCCCCCCTGAAAGAAAGTAAGCACGTTCTTGGTATCAAAATGTGTCTTTAAAATTCACGGACATCGTATGTGAAATCCATGGAACAAAACAAGCAGAATTAGAAAATAGCGTTTTTAGCCCCATTGACTTGCATTCATGTTTTCGTTCTTCCGGGGACCCATGGTCCTGAAGTAGGCGGGTGTGGCTTAGGCTCCCTATATCGTAAGCGTGTGTGTTTTGTGTATAGCAGCCAGCGCTCCAATTTTGATACGTCCCTGCAGTAGCAGCTAAGTTCAGTCACGAAAGAGCCACATTTTTACTTCAAGATTGGTGACTACTCAAACATTTTATGTTTCATATTTTCTTTATTCCCCAGGTTAATTTCAAACTCTGCTGTAAAAAGACTTTGTAAACGCATTGGTCCTGACAGCTGTTGATAATCAAACAGAACAGACATGCTAACACATTTCTGTGGGAAAGAGATACACCAGCTTCAGCGTGGTGCATTGTATTAGCTAGACCATGCTTTTGATTCAGAAGAAGGTGTGAAATTTGCCAGAAATAAATAGAAAAAAAATGTCATCTTGCCATTTCCTCACTGGCTGCCACGTAGTTGCTAGGCAGCAATGATATTTCCTGCTATTTCTAACAGTCTATCTTTGAGGGAGACATTTAAAGAGAGATAGATAAATTGACTCGGTGAAAAAGAGAAAAACGTCAACTGAGAGTGATGGGTGTCAGTGCAAATATGGAAATATCTCGTATGTGTGCACACACCTGCACAAGCAGCTGAAGGTCCTCCTGCAACAGTTGACACGGTTGCAACCTTATATCTCTATCTTCATACCTTTTTCTCATCTTGCAATTGACCCTTTCTATTTCCACTGACTTTTTCTCCTTTTATTCCTTTGTGTTCTCTACAGTTTTTTTCTGCATCGACTAACAGACTAACTTTCCAATTCCATCCTTTCCACCCAGAAGCCTCTTCACTTGTGTCATCGTGGCTGTTGTTGCTAAGCGATTGTAGCAAATATATCTTTATATGTGCGGGAAAACCAATCGTTTTACCATTAGCCTTGCCCTGTAAGCCCTCGTAGAGGCTTCTTGTTGCGATCACAAACCAAAGCAGGCGTAGAGAGCACAAGACAACAAGCCTGCCCAGTCCTGTAGTCATTTAATGAGCCTGAAGCTGCATGGCTGCATGCTGTTCTCAAGATTCAAGAGATGAGTGCGTCAAAGAAATGTATGGCTTGGCAGACAGTGTCACCTCTCCGTTTTCAACTGAAACACACACAAACACACGCACATGCACTGCACCCCATGGGAATCCATCCATATTCTCACTGGATGAGCAACAAAACACATCAAATTGTGTGAAGTTTTTCAGCAGATAGTGTCTCATTAATGTGACAGGAGCCATGGTGTGCAAATGCTAATGGTTAGCCTAGCTCTTGTAGCTGTTGAATGAATGAGAATGGCTATGTTCATCCACCAAAACAAATACTTGTGTGCTATAGCAGACTTCCCAGTCGTTTTACTTAAGAGAGTTCTGCCGAGGCTCAAGTCTTCCCCAGTGACATTCAGGGCACAATGGCCTGCAAAATCCAAATTGTGCCTGAAGACTACATGCAATAGAACAATCAGAACTATGAAGTGTGTGGGATCCAGAAGGACAGCTTGATCCTTGACATGTGCTATGTTCTTCTAGTGAAGTTTCCTTCTGACAGGTGAAAAGAAGCAGCTGGTGATATATATCAGAGTTGACTGAGGGCTGTCAACATCATCCCCGGGCCAACTGAGAAAGTTAGCAGAGTCATGTACCACAGCGCAGGGAGAAAAGGTCAATACAAAATGGAAGGAAAAAGGTTTGGCTAGTGTATATGTTTTCAAAAAGAAAAAAGACAAAAGTGGTTTTGTTACATTGACGGAAACGTGCTGTAAAACATTTAAAAGTCAGTGTCTCTTCTAGCAGTAAATTGCTAAATCTACGTTTTAAATGAAAAAAGCAGCAATAATGCTGCCACGGTGACCCCAGAGGGGGTGGAGCTAAGGAAAGATTAAAAAATCTGAATCTGAAGTTGCTTATACAACACCATAATTCATATTCAGTGTGTAAGGGAGTGAGCCATGAAGACGTTTAACACAGAATGTCAACTTATCAACAATAAAATACAAGAAAACAACTCAATAAATGCACATATTATAAGACATAAAACAGTTCCTGCATTAAAGTCAGGAGTTAACCAGTGTGCACAGAGATCTCTATATGCTGCTTAGAGGAATTAATACAGGCAAGGTCAACAGCATGAGTGCCGGAAAGGAGCTGGGCTTTGGGTCATTTTTTCACAGCTGTGTGGAATTAGATGATCAGGGCGGGGCTGATGTGGACCATTGTGTGGAAGAGAGAATCAAGCTAGAAGGAAGTTTGCACAAAGAAACCCACTTTTAGAAAGGATCATCTTTACAACCCTCTAAATAATTACCCCCATTTCCCACCGGAAGCATCGAAACGGTTTACTTGCGAGCTTCAATGCAGTCCAGTACACACTGGGAGAGTCTTGGCCATGGAACGACTTCCCTGCTTGACTCGCGAAGTCACAAAATCTCTTGAGTCGTCAAAGGTCATGGGGTTGTTGACACAATTTGTCATGAAACCAAAAAGAAGGAAACTTTTGCTAAATGAACAAAATAAAAATTTCCAGAATGTTCACAAGGCTGGTTTTATTGAACACTCGTTTAACTCCTTAACATGAAATTAAGGTTAATAATAAAACTTAGATCACAAAATCTTCAGTTTTACTAAAATTAGTTGAAGCAAAAATGAATACACCCATCAACAAAAACTACCACATCTAGTATTGGTATGAGCACTGTGCTTTTCAAGGACAGCACCAATTCTTCTAGGCATGGAATGAACAAGTTGGCGACATATTGCGACATCTATCTTTTTCCATTCTTCAAGAATAACTTCTTTTAGAGCCTGGATGCTGGATGGAGAGTGATGCTCAACTTGCTGCTTCAGAATTCCCCGCAGGTGTTTGGGTTCAGATCAGGAGACTTGGCCTTTCAATCACCTTCACAGTGTTCTTCAGAAATGCAACAGTAGCTTTAGATGTGTGTTTTGGATCATTGTCGTTTTGGAAAAATGCAAGTCGACCAAGTGCACGGAGTGATGGCAGCATCTTCTCCTTCGGTGTAGAGCAGTACGTTGTTGAGTTCATGATGCCATCAATGAAATGCAGCTTCCCAACACCAGCAGCACTCATGCAGTCCCACATAATGACACTGCCACCACCATGTTTTACTGTAGGCACCGTGCATTTCTCTTTGAAGTCCTCACCTTTACGACGCCGTACAGTTTTAAAACCATTAGTTCCAAAGCAGTGATCTTTGTCTCATCACACCAGATTCCCAGTAGTCTTCTTCTCTTTCAGCATGGGCCCTAGCTAATCCTAGGTGTGCTTTTTTGTTGCATGAGCTTTATGAGAGGCTTCCTTTGTGGACGATACCCATGAATGCCATTATTCTGCAGTGTGCACCGAATGATGTCACGGTCACTCCAGTTTGGCTGTCTACCACTTTAGGTAACTGCAGTGAACGTGCATGGTGATTTTCTTCAACCCTTTTCATCAGAAGATGCTCTAGTCAACAAGTTTACTTCGTCTCTGTAAGATGGTTGCATTTACATATTTCTTAAATGTTTGGATCACTTTTGCTACAGTATTTAGACTGATACGTAAAGCTTTGCTGATCTTCTGGTAGCCCTCACTTTTTTTGTGTAAATAAATGATTTCCTTTCTCAGACTTTGTGACATTTCTCTTCCAAGTGGAGCCATTGCTGACAACATGAAATGGGAAGGGATTTTCTTTGTTAAAGTGACAGTGTGTATTTTTCCTGGTGATAGGGGACAGTAGATACCTAAATTGTTGCAAGCAAGCAATATATTTACGATGGAGTAAGACCTTACCATTAGGGTAAAAAAAACCCTGGGGGGTGCAAACTTCAGCAAAATAAAGAGCACATCAGACACCCTTTCATCACTGGCAACAAGTGAAGAGGTAAATGTGTAAAACAACAACATTTAAGAATGGCAACAGCTTAGTAACTCTTTGTTACAAATCAGTAAATGCACTTTGTCCTCATGGGCTCCCATAGAAGGAAACATGGCATCTAATATGGCATCGCCCAGAGACTTAGACCTGCTCCCATGCATTTTAGATCTGATTTCTATGGTTATGTTACAAAGTCACCAATATTTTTCAACAACTGGGCATCATTTCATTCATTTTCAACAACATTTTGATGGATATTTCCAGAAATTCATGTTGAAAACTGCACATTGCCTCTAAGTAATGCCCTTTTATAGTCACCTGTCTACTGGACACCTCTTAAATGAATCATTAGGCTCACCTGTGGTTGAATTCCTGTTAATTCCAATTTTAGAGTCTTAACCCTGCAATCAGTCAACAACGCATGGGCGTGCAGATCATGTCTATATTGAGTCCGTTGATCCAGACCCCGTCTGAAGGACGTCCTAACTAGGTCTTTGCACAGTGGGCAGTATGACTTTCTCCTAAGGATATAGCTGGGCTGTACTCATTTTTACACCATGGGCTTGAATGGATTTGGTAGGTAAATCTCTTTTTGTGTGTGCAAATAAAAAAAAAATCTTGTGTGCAATCAATGGCCCCCATTTATGCAAGTATTTTGTAGTACGGTATCTCATAGAACATGTTGATTCTGAAAGGGAACTTTAGAATCCGAACTTATCTTTAGTACTGCGTGCCACTCCCTGCAAAAAACAATCTTCAGGGGTATCAAGAAGCCCCGTTTATCTTTTGTTGAACCTACATGCATGATGAAGCTCTGAATCACTGAGGAGTTTACCAAGATCTGTTGTGGTTCCTATCCTAAAATGTAATTTCATATATTTATTTAACTGAAAACTCAACATTCTATAAAGTCTTATTAGAGATACTCATGGGTTTAAACATGAGTAATGAATATTTTCTAGTTTTGAATACAAAGTGAAACACAAAAAATGTGCAAAAGGTACACTAGAAGTGGTATTCCATGAACATCTCAAGGAGGTGAAAACTGTGTTTTTGTAAATATTGTAAAAGAGGGTAATAGGTAAGCTTTTAGTGGATGAACTAGAAAATAAAAACGTCAGGTGGATGTTTTGTTCAGTCCATTGCTGGCCTTTACTGCGACAGCAGCACCAGTCAGAGCAAAAGTTAAAGAACTTCTCTGTCACAATAAGAGCCTCAAACGTGCATGCACTTCAAAATATAAGGAAAACCAACAACAAACATATTTCATTAGTGGTATTTTCCCTGTAAAACCCACGTTCTACCTTACACCACTGGAATGCTGAAGTCATTTACAGGTTGTTTTCAGAATGAGATACAAACGTTTATTTGCTAAATTAGTGCTTTATTGTGAAATACTTCTCCGGAGTTTAAATCACATTCAAATTGTAGTTTTTTCCATCATGGATCTCCCTTTTAATCTGAAAATACTTTACTTCAGTTTTTTTTCCAGCCTTATCTAACAAAAATATTACAACTTATTACAACAATTTTTCACTTTTGAATTTGTATTTATTTATTCATATTTATTTCATTCAAACAAAAATGCAACAGTTAAATAAACAATATGCATATAAACACAATACAACTTGAATGAAAGGGAGAAGATGGACTTTTTATTTTTTAAATCTGGTTGGTCACTCTGAGTTTAACGTGCAGGCTAGACATGAAAACAATAATTACCCCTATTTCCTGCATTAGCTTCTGACATAAAATGACAGGGAAACTCTTGAATTAAAATAGCCAGTCAAGTAAGTGTACATCACTCAGAAAATAAGCATTCATGAACTCACCCATTTTGACTCAAGATAGGGAAGGCTGTTTTTGGTTTGGCATACAGGAAACAGCAGAGAACATCTCGGCTAATATAAGCTATCTGCTAGCATTATCAACTCCACATGGCAGAGCTCCTCGAGGCTTGTGTTATTTGTGGAAATGAATCATCAACATTCCAGATCAAACAGAATCAGTGCTAGGGTCGTGCTGCTGTTAACCAATCAGAGGCGAGATATCTGAATATGAGGAAATAAGACTCCAAATCCTGCTGTTTTCTACACCCAGTCCTCTGGGTAAACTCTTTTTTTCCTGAAACAGGATCACCAGAACTTTTTCCACAGAGATTGTCTCGCAAGGCGGTAATTTATACTAGATATATTAAATATTACTTGTTATGCATCTTTTTTTATTTATTTTATATTTTTTGGATGCACCAATGGAAGAAACTGACTTGGACTGTTTGAGATTCAAATATTTAACTGGGTGGGCTGGAAGCTTTAGAATATATCCGTGCATAGCTGTCTCTAATATAACTCGTGCTAGTGTTGTCATTCTGTATCCCTCTATATGTTAATTCCACAATGGTCTAACTACCGTTAGATTACATTTAGCATATTCATTCTCATTCTGCCAGTCCTCATTTCTGAGCTTTGTGTATTGTAAGCGTAAAGAGCTGAGCCATCAATAGGTTTGGACTTTGTGTTGAGCCTCTTACAGAAGCTCTTGTGCAAAGACTCGTGCTGCCACACACATCTACGCCACATGCACACCATGCTCATGCTCAGCTGATGTATTAACAGACATTTTTTTGCCATTTGTTTCTTTTTTGTTATTCTATTGTTAAAATGTATATGAGTTTAGTCATATATTGTAAAAACCTTAAAGGTATAGCAATTGATCTTTTAGGTGTAGATGACTGAAAAAACAATTTTAATGATTACTTCCGATTATAATTGATCAGAGTTTTGAACATGGAAATAATCTCCTACACGTAACTCCTGCATTAGCTTCTGACAGAAAATAGACAACAAAGATCTACGATTTGACAAGCCGGACCACTCTACGTCACATTGTGAATAGGACTTACCTATATTGGATGACGACAGGGAAAGCTGTTGTTGTGTTAGCGTCCAGAATCAGCAGAAAACATCTCGGTCAACAGAAGCTAACTGCTAGCATTAGCAACTCAAACACATGGCTGAAGTCCTTTCAGGCTTGTTATTTGTGGACATATAACATCCATGTTCCCGAGTAAACGGAGTCAGTGGTAGAGTTGTGTTGCTTTTATCCAATCTGTGGCAAAATGTCTAAATATCAGGGAATTAGACTCTAAATTCCCTCATTTGGAGCACAGTTCTGATGTTGCAGACTGATCGTGCTGGGCCACGGGTTTGCAGGCTTTTTATGCCCTAAGTTATGCCTGCAAGGCACTAATTCCTTCTAGAGTAACTAGAGTAATCCCCACTTTTAACTTCCAGGCTAAAATGTACATTATTCCAAAACAACATTATACATTTTTCAGAAAGTTTACGTGCTCCGTTTTTCTCCTGTCATGCACTCATGGGATAGGAAATCCAGGTGTTCCAGCTGTTTCTTAGGCAATATGAACTCAGGAGACTTGATGTAATTACAAGTAGGTTAAATATGGCTGGAAAGAGCTCCAAAAATAGGCCTATTTCATATGCTAACAAAGTGTTGTATGTTTCATGTGTGGAAGTCAAAACAATGAACAACTTGGTGTTCTGAAGAAATCACGAACAAGGTCTGCCTATATGGAGACAAACGTTTGCATGTTGTTGGTGGATTCCAGTTTAAGTTACGCGTAAAGTTAATTCATTCACACAACAAATAAAACTAGTTAAAAACGTAATATTCTGGTGTAACTCAACGACTATGATATACTTTCATATTCTAGTACAAAGCAAAAAGTATTTTCAGATTAAGTGGATGCACTGGCAATTTTTGTTGAGTCTGTGTAAAATCTAGAAAGCATAAGTCTTTGATTGTACTTTTACATTTTTTTCCAGAGTTGATCCTTTTTTTTTATTAGCCTTCCCTTTAAAACTTGTATCAACTGAAATATTAAACATTTTTAAGCGGGAAATATGTTCATGAATATAATGTAATGAATAGATGGTATTTAAAAAAATACTTGATGTAATAATATGTGCTTATGAGATATGACGCCAATGCTTTGAATGGAGAATCCTTAAACTAAAGTGGTGTCAAAAAATGACACAGAAACCAGCCCAATTACTTGAAATTTTTATTTATGAATAATCTTTAGTTTTCTGCAGCACTGGCATGCATTCTCCGTCCCTTAAAGCAAGATGCTGTCATATTTCAGTCACGTTTTATGCCCTGGCTCTACATATATTAGTCACTGCATTTGTCTAGTTTAAAGATGTCAGCATGTGCTCACCGATTCTCATAACTAGGTGGATTCACCTCCTCTCTCACTGTAGCACAGCATCAGCAGCATTCTGTAACATTTACGCTCCATCGGGTGGAGTGAGTGCAGTCTTCTCCATAAACAGAATTAAGTGTGTACTTAAACGATTTAGGTGAGATGGTGGGTAAAAAGGCACGCTGCTCGGCTGAGCGGGCCATCAGTCCCAATGTGACCTTGAGCTGTTAGAGCTGAGTCAAACTGAGTGGGGGATGGAGCTCTTATTATGTAAGTGGTGACACTCCGACGTTTTTCCTGAGCTAACCAGACTGACACGGTCTGGTTCCATTGGCCTGTTGGGACTTACATATGTGTTTGTGTGTGGCACAGAGAGACAGGCTGTGACTGCTGGGTTTCCTAATGATCCGGTGTTCCAGTGAAGTAGAATCATAGCACTCTAGTAACGACAAAGCTCATTTCCATCCTGTTCATGAGACTGCATTAGCAAGTGTCAATGCTAAAACACTACACTACGACACTTATGTTGACTTTTAATAGAAACATGTCTTGATTTCACAATAAATCACATTTCACTCAGTTACTTACATTTTTGTTTACACAAATTATTGCACAAAATGAACAAAAATACTGACTTTAAACTGAAGCAATAGGAAGAAGATTGTTGCACAATAAACAAAAAAATGATAGTGGTAGACTATTTAACAGACACACTGGTGCAGTTTACAACAAGGTAAATTGCATCAAATATGATAAATACATAAAAATAATGAAATACAAAGTAAACTTTGTAGATAAAGGGGACAGACCCCAGTAGCAATCTGGATCTAAAAAAGTACAAATATGTGTATTATAAAATCATAATAAAAAAACCATATAATCAAGAAGAGTAAACACAAACACAAAAACACTTCCTTAGGCTGGATGAGTAGTGGCAACAGCTCACAGTAGGATCAGCAATTGCCGAAATAAAACTATTACCTGAACCTTTTTAATGTTCTCTGAAAGTCAACATTAATTTCCTCAAAAGAGCTTTAAAAGTACACACCCTTGCAGTAACAAGTACCTGGCTGGCACTCCCCCCTCTGTGCATCTTAAGGACGAGTCTCTGTGCATCATTGTATAAAACATGCAGCTTTTGCATGTTGCATTGTTTGTAAGATGACCACAATTGATCCGTATGGAGCTGTGTGCAAAATGCCTTAAACATAATGCATTACAACCATGTTTTATATATTATTTCTGATATTTGTTCACTCTGAGTTGAACATGCACGCTGAAGATGAAAACACCCATCTCCTGCGTTTGCATCTGATAGAAAGTAAACAGTGAAACTCTAGGATTTGCATATCCTGACAGATCTACGTCACACTGTCATTTAACATTCATGGAATCACCCATATTAACTCACGACAAGGAAGGCTGTTGTTGGTTTAGCGTCCAGGAATCAGTAGAGGATGTCTTAGCTAGCAGAAGCTAACCATTATCATTAGCAAATCCACCACACAGCAGAACTCCTCCAGGCTTGTTATTGTGGAGATAAAACATCCATGTTGCAGAGTAAACTGAAATCAGTTTCCAAATCTTGTCATCTAAAGCAACTTCCACCTCCAGCTGACTTTTACTTCCTGAAACAGGCGTGCCTGAGCAAGACTTACAATGCATTCATTCCAATTAGAGACCACTGCATGTGTTCTGATTAAACATGTGAACCACACTTTTAAAACGCACTAACTAAATAATGTCAAAGTATCACAGTCATATCTACGTACGTAAGACCTCTATACCGCTTTAAAAAAATGCACTTTTGCCCTCTGATGAACGGCATGTTCCATATTTTAAAGTATACTCCATTTAAGAATGTATGCATACAATAGTTCTCATTTATAGTTTTTCATACCAACCCATTAGGATCCAGGACTATTTGAATTTAATACAAATATAATTTCAGTTTTACCTATTTTAGTTAATATTTAAAAGACTCCTGTTGTAGGTTGTTGCAGCAAGGTTTCATCAGCAAGCTGAGTGTTGGTCCATTTTGTTGCTGCATTTTAAGCCTGTGGTCATACCCTGTCTGTGAAATGGATGGGTCATTATTTATCTACCCAGACTTGAATCCAGATAAATAGGTCACTTGCAGTTAAAGAAGTTTAGTTTTAACAGATGTTTTAGAAGTTTTCTACACTGGAGCCACACCGCTATTGGATTGAAAACCGAGCATCAGATCATTCAGTACAGTAAATTTTGTGAAGACGGGTGAGTTAATGTTTCATCTTTGTTTACTTGAAACAGTGAAAATCAAATGAAGCATTTGGGAAAAACAGATTTACCTAAAACGTAAGAGCAATGTGAGCTTTGCAGAGTTTCTAAAGATATTGAATGAATTTCAGTTGAAAGTAAAACTATTGTAACAAATGTATGACTACACATTATGTCAGGTTCTTTTTCTAAGATATATTTTAAAAAAAAAACTTTTTCCTTAACACATTTAGGCTGTCAAAGTGAACATTATGGTCTACTTTTATATGTCTAGAAACCTGACTGTATTGTCCAACGTGGGTCAGTCATCTGCTCCTTTCATTCATCCTGCACAGACACTCCATGGAATCTCGGGCCATTGTGTCAACTGCAGCTGCGGCTTGTTTTCATCATCATCATCTTGTTCACCGTCGTCAGTTGCACCTTTGTATCTCACTAGCTGTCTGGAGGATTTTCAGATGGATGGAACATAAAGGGAAACCCCCCTTTTTATACATAGGTGATGAAAAAGGGCACTTTTGACGTCAGGGGTGTGACGCGGAGGGTGGCTGACCAAGCGTTTGTTTTTGACGCGCTGGGAGTGAGAATGTGTTGATAAAATAATTGACAGTCTCAGCCGTCCTTTAGTTGTGTTTAGGTGCTGGGATGTAATAGTTGAGGCAACAAATTTATTTGGTTACATTAAGAAGGACATTAGGATTTGAATTAAAGTACATCCCCTAACTTAAATTACACGTCACTCATTTGTTTTCTTGGTTGCGGTGACAACAGTAGAGGACAACATTGCACGGCTGTCTCAGGTCATCTGTTTCAGATACAGAGGAACTCTTTGTGAAGTCTATCAGACTACCCAGATATGTGAAAAATAATGCCCCATGTACAGAAATAAAATGCCAACTGAATCGTGAACAAACGTCTGAGGGAATTGCTGTTTCCTTTTGACTGTCAAATGCATTTACCTGTGTCGGATAAACAGCAGATGTGCTGCATCAAAAGCAATCGAACAAAAGATAAATGGAGTAAAGGATGGTGAGAAAAGAGCTACACAGCTAACACCACTTCACAGAAAGTAAAGTAACTTAGGGGGGAAATCTTTAATTTTAATGCTGATTCTGGTGCTGTTAGTACATAAAAATGGTTTGTAGCATATTTAGACTAAATTAGCATACCGAGAATAAGATGAAGACAAGATTATAGCTCAGTGCAAAAAAGAGACATGATTGCACAAAACTACTGTCAGTCATACCACTGTAGCACTGTTGAAAACTGAACACTTGACACTCAAATTTGACTTTTCTAATTTGGTTACAAAGGTTTTACATCGACACTCACTTTGAAAGCCCCTGGGAGCTATTGAATGCAGGTTTGTCAGTTAGGCCCCTGCGATTGGCCAAATTTGACTTATTGAATTTTTTTCTTCTTGAACTAATTTTGACTTTTTCTTGATTTCTCCAAAACACAAAAAACAAGCAGAGCAGGTTAGAAACAGCCATCGACCTGCAAGAACACTGTATGAAAAATGGACCCCTTTAAAATCGGGGACGGTTCTTTATGGAGAACGAGAAAAAGCCTTTGTTGTCTTCTAAAACTTGACCTCAAATTTTGCCATCATCAATGTGCAATGTTAAGCAACAAACAAGAGGTTTAAAGGTAAGTCAAACTTTGACACAAAAGTTAGTTTAAACCGCTGTGAGCTCCCTGTGGCTGTGCAGACAGGCAGGCTGAGTCAGATGACCTAATATTTGCTGATTTCCATTGTTGGCTGCCACGTTTCTGCTTACCTCCTGCATACATTTGTGACCAAAATGTGTGACTGTATTTGTGCAAAGAAGAAAGTGCATAGTTCTAATTTGTGCCTCTATTTAAGTGACCTAAAAAATGTCATCTGTTGCTGAGCAAGTGGCTTAGACAGAAAAGCAGAGATGAGGAGGAAGTGGGCGCTGGTATGTGGGAGGGCTCTGTGCTGAGGCTTTGTCATTATGTCCCATATTCTCTGCAAAAAATGTATTTAGAGCAACTTTTGATATCCATTCTTTGCATGTGAGGATGACAGAAGAGGATTTTATATATAAAAAAATGCCAGCTGCACCTGATTTATTTTCATTTTTGCTGTATTTTTTCTGCAAATATTAGTGCCTTTTTGTATTGTTGCACCAATTTAGCTGAACGTGGTCCGGTAATTATCAGACGTAACTTAAGCTCCAGAAATGATATTTGCAGTCACCAGCTCTGCTTTCACAAACAAGCACGTGTAAAATTACAGACTAATGATTTATTGGATTGTGTAATAAAAAGCATTGTGTATTTACAAAAGCACGTAATGTAGACTGTTCCCTCTATCTGTCTTTCACCTTGTTTGTTTCACACACAAACTGATATGCAATGGACTAGGTTTGTTTACAAGTGGTTTAGAAGAAGTTTGAGGAAAATGCCTCATGTATTTAAGATTTTAAGTCAGTAAACATGGTAAAAACATGACCTGTAATGTTCGCAAACTAAGTTTTTGTTGCCAGTGATACCACTAAATAAAGTACTCACAGTGCTTCAACCAAACCAAACATCAATATACCCATTTTCCTGGCTTCCCATTAGTGCGGTGATGAAGCATCTATGTTGCTGAGCCTGGTCAACCATTGTGGCTTAGACACCAAATGTGGAACAAGACTGGACATGCTGGCCTAATGCCTAAGCTGCATAAACGCATCATGCAATCAGGATAATGATTGAGTCATGTGATTTTCCAGCGCATTGTAGCAGCATCTTAATGTCCAAGAGAGTCAACCGAGGAGTGTTTAAGCATTGACACGAGTGGTTGTGGGAACATGCTACTGATGTAAAGAGCTTGGTGAAGGTGTGGAAGTGGATGCAGAAAATGTCAGGGGGAAAAAAAGGTACAGAGAGAACAGCTGTGTCATGATTGTTTTCTTACTCGATGGGCTTGTAGCAATCCAGCCAGATGGGCGAAAAGGGGTCTCAGCAGTATCTCCTATAACGAAAACAAGATCTGGCTGGATGCTGTAGAAACATATTTTTGTTTTTTTCACTCATGATACTTTTGAGAACCCATTTCTTTCATCATGTTATTTTTCATAACAGCTTCATTCTGCATAGAAAACTGATACATTAACCCAAGCTTAACCCAGACTGGAGCTTTAACTTGCTGTTAAATGTCAAAAGTCGGCAATCCTAAAGGGCTGCCAGTGCTGGGCAGCTCTAAGCCCGTCACAAAGCTTCACTACTAGCATCAGTGACCTCCTGTAACAGTTAGTTTGAAAACAAGCATGACAAGTTTGAGACAAAGGTCACTGTGCTATATCACTGTTTGTTGAGTAAAATTACAATTACAGTCCAACTCCTCGTCCTGGATGCAGCTGCTCCTTAAAGTAATGGAGTGAAAGTGCTGCCCACACTACGACTGAAAGGTTAGGCTGGTTGTGGTTCAGAGCAGAAACTGCTTTCATGTGGGAGCTGAGTTCAGGTGAAGCTCTCATTCAGTTCGTATAATCCAGCCCAACCTATTCATATGGACATGAGCTAGATTCAGACGGCGGACGGGGAAAAAAGAAAGGTTGGAAAAAGAAAGCCTTTCTTTGTAGGTGGCCTGGTATCTTAGAGACAAGATGAGTGTCTGGGATATGGAAACTTGACAAAAGCAAAAAAAGGATGGGTTGCATTTCTTCTTTTGAAGAGCATTCAGGCCTCTTGAAAGAGTGGAGGTGAATAGGATGACACGTCTGTCTGAATGTTTTAATTAACAGAGGAGCCTATTAGGATTCTTTATTGGAGTTCAGAGTTCTGTTTCTCGTGAACAGGCACCTGAGGCTACCTCCACTATGGAACATTATATTCAAAGCAAAATAATCTCCATGTAGAAAATCCTTTCAGCGTAATGTCTGAAATAATCTTAACCTCCAATCATTCGAACATTTTAAGGTGAAAAAAATGACAGCGGCATACTGACGGCTGGTGGTTTGGTTTTAATTGTAAAAGCATTGCAAAACACTCAGAAAATTGCATGCTGGGATGAGAAAATTACCAGTTAACCAATCGGTTTGTTACACAAACATTTAGATCATGAAAACCATCGAACAATTCAACAAAACACTTGCAAGGAGCTTGGAGGAGTAGCCATCTATCCCTGTTTATCCCTACTAATTATAAACCAATCCAATTAAACACGTGGAGCCAATTTGCTAATTAAATATTTGTTAAGAACTAGTTGGGAGAGGAGTGATGAAAGCCTTGAGTGATGGACTTTCTTTTTTGTGTAGGGAAAGCATCCAAAGCTCTATAAGTGATGCTACAGCAGCATTTACATGAAACTTTTATGAACCTGTCACAACAGCTAAAACGTACCGCTGCCAGTTGGCATGCTAACTAGTTCAACCACTTTGGCCAAAGCACACTGATTAAATCTGAGGAAGCCCGATTCTCATGCAACTGGGATCTGAGATGTTATAAGATGGCTGTGTCATCACATCCCAGTTGGGTCTTAAAGTAAAGTGGAGACGGCAGCATTCCGGAAATATATTCCGTTAAAGGGCCTCTAAAAGAGTGGCGTGCATTAATATGGTTAGCTATAGAGTTGAAAAGAATTCTCATGCTGATATTTTCTGACTAAAGCAAAGCAAAAAAGAGTAAATTGGGTTTGGTGTGACTTTATATCTGCTTATCTGTCACTCTGAATCAAATAAATATTTAAAGATGAAAGATATAAGGATTGATAAACAAGTATGAGTGCATGAAGTTAATCTCCTATTTCATGCCCAAAGATGGGTTCAGTTCGTTTTATTTATACAAAATAAAGCAGTCCTTTAATGTTTTTTTGAGCATCTCATTGACCTCTTTTACAGAAAATTATAAATTTACGTGTTGAGCAGGTGCTTCCTTGTCTAGCTCTTAGTCGTATCTTTTTGGTCCTTCTGAAAATAAATTGACCCTTTTTTTCCTCAGTCCTGTGAGTCTCATTGCCAGCTGTAACCGGAGTTAGACAGCAGGGACCCAGGTGCAGCTATATTTGATGTACTCAACCCCACCCAGTTCACACTGGGAGGCTGACTAAATTTCGTTTGGATGAGCTTCCCTGTGGGGTCCCAAAAGACCGTAGAAACAAGGACGGTTGGAACGGCTCAAGTCACATTTTCCTGATATTGTGGTCAGTAGAGAAAGCTGGCTTGTGCTCTTTCACCGAGTCTCCTCACTCCCTCAGATTAATGTAAAACCTGTTTTTTAAATAGCTGCTTCTTACGTTTCTCTTGATGAAAAAGTAGATCACATGATGCAGCAATGTCAAAAGTGTTATACAAAACTGGTTTATCCTTGTCAGATCTAAATCAAACGGAGATTTGCCTGTGCATGTGGATAGAATCTTCTGACAAATATAAAAATGCAGTGTGTGTGTGTGTGTGTGTGTGTGTGTGTGTGTGTGTGTGTGTGTGTGTGTGTGTGTGTGTGTGTGTGTGTACTAGCCTACAAAGGTGGCGACAGCTTGTCTTAAAGGAAAGAAAGATTCTGAAATATTTACTGGATCAGATGACAGATACTGTACAACTGTCATAGACTTACACACACACACACACACACACACACACACACACACACACACACACACACACACGGGTTTTCATCAGCTGTAAACCATAATCATCACAATTATAACAAATAAAAGCTGAAATATATGGCTTTGCATGTCAAGAGGTTTTAAGGTGAAATACAGTCATAAATGAACTTTCGCACCATATTCAGATTTTTCAAAGTTCATCTATACGAACATAAAATCACCATTTGCTGGGAAGGCTTGGGGAATTACTGTAGACAACTTGAGAGTCTTAATAATTTCTAATGAACTATTGTTACACAAATGGTATGAGCCTTTTTTTTGTCCTGACCTGTTTGAAAAGCTTTGTTCTGTGTTCAGAAATGACATTAAATTAATTGTCTGTTGCATATTTAAATAGTGAGGTTACACATAGAGTATCAGTGTGTCAACTGAAGGTTGTTTTTAAAAGGATCGCCACAATATAGGATTCAAAATACACGCGTCACCTATAAAAGTTCCGCTTTCTATTTTGTGAGGTATCCAGTACAACTACCGGATACCCATGTATGCCTGTTTCAGGCTCAACCCTATGTCATGTGGTGGCATCAAACCTAACATAAATATACGTTTATTGTCATGGTCTGCATCTGCCCTTTCCTGCATGTGCCTCCTGGTGTTTCTCCATCCTCTCTAGGTGCTCCTTTTGTGTCTTCTAACGCCCTCATGTGTCGTGTCTGCGTCTTCCTCATGTGTCTCCTGGTGTTCCCCATTTGCCCTTTAGGTTTCCCCCCTCAGACATCCCTTTCCCAGGTCCTGTGCTCTCTTGGCCCCCTCTTAGCCACGCCCCTGTTGTTTCTTTCTATAGTGTTTTCCTTTAGTGTCAGCTTCCCCTTAGTATATTAGTCCTGGTTCATGTTTTCTGGTCTTTTGTTTTTCTCTTAGGTCATTTTTCTTTGTTACAGCCTTTCAGTATTTTAGTGTGTTTTTCCCACCAGTGTTTTCTTCCTCCTCCCTGATTGGTCATTGCCTTCACCTGGTCCTCCTCCCACACCCCATACACCTGCAGCTCATCTCCCTCTCATCCTCCCTGTGTATTTAAGCCCTGTCTTGTCTCAGTGTCTTGTCGGTCCATTGTTTGTAGTTCTGTCAGTCTTGTTTCTCTGTGTATAAACCAGAGTTTTTGGATTTCCAGATCTTTATCTGGTTTTTGGATTTTGGCTCTCAGCCTTGGATTTACTTTGTTTTTGGCTCTCCTTTTAAATAAAGGATTTTACTTAACTTTCATCCCTGCCTCGTGTCATCCTGGTTACTGCATATTTGGGTCCTCCAACACCATATCCTTAGCCTGGCAAGCCAGACTAAATAAATGTATTATTTAGTCTGGCCACGCTCCATTGATGGCTCTCGGTTGTGGGGCGGGCTCTACCGTTGTCATTCAAATGATCTCTGCATTCCACTGGACAATGAATGTGACATACTCTTGTTTCACTCTGTTGCATCATCCCACCCACCAGGCATATAGAGTGCCCTGATTGGCTCACAAAGTGGATAAAGCTCTGTGATTTGTTCACTAAGCAGATAGAGCACTATGATTGGCCCACCATTATGGACCAATTACAGCTCTTTGTGTGTTTGAAACCCCTCTAGAGAGCTGGGATTGGCTAGCCAGAGTCCTGGTAGGAGCTGTGGAGGTTCCAATGGAGCATGCCTAGACCAAACTTTGCAAAGCAAGAATTTGGTCTAGTTCACTAGGCTACCATATCCTGACATTTATCTTCCAAGACCAAATGCATCTTAAAGTTTAATCAGTTTCCATGTGTAATGAAACCTATTTAATTTGGAAACTGCTGCAGACAGGAAGATTTCCCTCTGAAATGGGACTCCAGCACAGAGAGAGGGCTATGATGGAGGAAAAAGAATCATGAGTGGTGAGAAGCACTGTAGATAGGACAGACGGATAAAAGCTGCACTCTGGGGATGAGGCGCTCTGATGGACGTGAAAGTCAGCGCACTCAGCTGAGAGACAGAACACACGAAAGAGATGGAAAACAGAAACATAAGAGAATCCCTTCCAGAAAAAAAATAAATAAACAAAGGAAGTTGAGGGAAGTAAGGGTGAAAGATGAGCGAATGAAGATATGTGGATGATCTTGTTGCTTTTTTGTGGGAGCTTTTTTGTGGGAGCCGTGATCTAGAAATTGGCATCAGATGTTTAATTCATTTAACCTGTTTTATTTTTACTCTAAATGACGTTAGAATGGTTAATCATCTGCATTTAGTTCTGGTTTTAAACACTACTTCCATTCTGTAATGTCTGTATGAGACTACAGTTCATTCATGCAGAGATCAATGTCTCGTGTTGCTTATTCTTTTAGAGTTTTAGTAAAATAGCTCTGCTGCATTCCCCATTATGGCTCTGGGAAGATGCTCGGCTTTAACAGCGCCAGCCATAAATCCCTCCACAGTCACAGTGCAAAAAGCATTAAACATGACAGCCATAAGTAAACAGAGATTGACTCCTAGCTTCCCTCCTGAGAACCTAATAATGATACTGCTGAGTAATTGGTAGTAAAATAGCACCGTGCAGTTTAGTGGTTTATGTCATCAAGGATCACACAGGAGAGGGAGAAAAGAAAGAGCGCCGGTGTGATCCATATATGGATTATAGTTTACATATTGTTGTTTTGAAAATGTTTTCTTCCTAAGATAATTAGAAAAGAAGCTTTGTGCAAAGAGCAAACTGCATGAGAGGAGGGTTATGTGAGAAGCTAGCAACAGAGGGAGAGAGGATGATCCCACCGGGCATGCGATGAGCATTGTGCAGTTATAGCAGTAATCGATATCCAGCGGAAACTGATCAGCAAGACCAAGAGATCGAGGAATACAAATGAGGAGGTGGAAGACTGTAAAACAAGAAGAGGGGAGCATGGATGTGGATTTCCATTCTCCTTTTATGGTTTTCTCTTTAACTTCCTTCTCGATTTGTCACCTTCTTAGTTTCTTCCTTCCCTTAGTTTGATTCTTAATCTCAGGGTAAGAGTTTTTTTTTTCTGTTCACAGATAAATGTGATAGCATTTATTCTACAAACACCTGAGATACTATGTTGCATTAAATGGGTGCCCTGCAGCACTTGGTTGTTCAACACAGTGGTTGCAAACGGTAGACACAGAAGCTCAGCGTGTTTCTATCCCGAGGCTCCTTTCAGGCGCAGCTCAAACTGCTGCCACTGAAACCAAGAACACATACATCAACAAACCTGCTAACTATAATCCACAGCAGATAAAATAAATAAATAAACCTTTGCACATTAGGAAAATGTATAGGGTGTGTAGAATAAATGGAAAATGAATGTAGTTGGTAAAATTGTATTTCTGCTTGTATTTAAAAGTTCAAAACTCTTAAATCTCAAACTGCACAAATTATTTTATAAAACAGTTCCTGCTAATAATGCACATTTTTAAAGAGGGAAATGGGACTGACACAAACAAACCCTTTAGAAAATGAATGTAGACCAATTTAAAATGTGGTAAATGTAGAACAAGCAGCTTTAATTTAATGCTTTTGACTTTGATCAGTTTATTTGAAAAAGCAGAAATTGCAGGACAGCTTTGTATTGCTGATGCTCTTTCTCACTAATGTGTTAATCTCATCTCCTAACGCACGCTATTGCATTACCTATAAACCAGTTGCTTCCATTTTGCATATGTGGAAAGTAAATGCGTGTGACCATTTAACTGTAGAGCTGTGTTCATGAATGAGAAAATAAATAACCCTTTCTCAGGAGGGAAACAAGACAAAAGAAAATTAACTGCATAAAACGTCAATTGCTATATAAATGCATTGTCCTGTGAATGAACCAGGTTGTGATGCAAAACTCACATCACACAGAAATGGCACACATGCCCATCCTCCTCTCTGCACACTTGGACTCCCTGGAATTAAAATTAAAGCAGTGGGTTTCCTTTAACTGAGGAAGTTGCTCATGTTGCATGCTGAGTAGGGTCGTGAAAGGGTTTGTGGGAGGAATCTGTGAGGTGGTGTGTGTGTGTGTGTGTGTGTGTGTGTGTGTGTGTGTGTGGCATAAGACAGCTGCTGGCAATAGCACCAAGACAAGAGTTATTTTTTTCAAGGCCAGACAATTTAAAGCTATGTTTGTTTTCTGAACTTACATATTTGAATTTGCAAGCAATAAAACTCAAATAAATATTCCACACACATTTATGATATATTTTCCTGTAAGCCTTTCTGGCATGCATCCTCCATGCATTTGTGGGACATCTCAATTATTTTTTTTATAAGATAAAAACTGACATTCACAAAAACATTAAAGGAAAAGAAAAATGTTGAATTCTAGCAAACAAAATAATAACAAAAACAACAACAACAATAATAATAATAATAATACTAATAATAATAATAATAATAATGTGCTGATAGAATTAGGAAACCCAGATTGAGGTGTGGGTCTCACCAAAGGACTATTGCTGATAAATTAAAACAGCAACAGAATCTTTAACTTTCAAAAATAGTTACTTTTTATGTTGCCCGTCTCGTGGCCACTCTGTTCTGACAGGGTTAAGTAAGGATGAAGAATGCGTTCCACAGCTCGGTTTTGTCATGAGCCGGGGTGAGGACTCTTCTCACATTTCACCATCTCTGAGTGTTTGGTTGCAGGAGAGGGAGCGGCAGCTGCACCTCGTCAGCTAATCAGCGGGTCTACTTCATAAGTACTCAACGCCGGATGATTACTACTGACTGGTAGTCTCTTGCCCTCGAAACTCGTCTCTAGTTTTTGTGCTCTCTTGTGTGTTGTTTTTGACCTCGACTAACCGCTGGGTGTTTATTTTGGATCGCTCACCTCAGGTTTGGCTTCACCTCAGGATTTCCATCAAACTCCATAGGACCTCACGCTGGCTCTGCTTCCTGGTTCACCATCCACCCGTCCGGACCGACCCGCTCTCCACCGTACCCCGCTCCCTCTCAAACCCCACACCGTCCTCTCGGAAACATCCTATCACACCTTCTTGGATTACTCGCTATTTATCTCCTGGACTATTACCCCAGCTCATCCCTTCCCCAGCTCTTCAGGTCTCCTCGACCCCGTAAGTCCCTCCTTCAGTTTCCCTCATTGGACTACAACTCCCAGTACTCTCCTCTGTTTGCTGTCCCCTGTAGACGCAGCTTCCCATTTTCCTCACCCGCTGGACTTCCAGTGCGCCCTTAGTTCTTCGTTAAATAAAACATTAATTTTTTTCCTTCAAATGGGTGTCCGTCTCCTGATTCTGCATGTCTTGGGTTGGACATTTGCCCCAGAACATGACAGGTTTTCCTGACAGGATCTCTTCTTACAAAACCCCAAATAGTTACGTTACTATTTATTTTAAAGTTCAGCCAATGTCGAAGATGTACCACTCTTTTTCTTTCAGCACCATGGACAGGTGATTGGAAATGAAGTGTGTTCCCTCCCTTCATTAAATGATCCTTTTAGATCTGGAAAAGACAGCGACCTCTCCATTTTTACGAACAGAGCCGCTATCACGCACATGCCCCCAGGACACAAAGTCCCCATGGTGGTGGACAGACAGCGCAGTGCAGTAAAAACATAAGTCTGAGACGTTGTTTGAAAGAAACATAAAATGTGAGCAGAGGTTGATTAAGTATGTTTTATTGTCGTTTCTAACATAGAAAGATGATTTGTTCATTTTCTAAGGGCACATCTTTATATAACAGAATGTTTTCTCTGCTAAAGAAAACAGTTGCAAAAGTTTAGAAAGCATTTTAATGGAACAGTTCAAGTTTTCACTGTAAACCAGAATAACTTTTACACATTCTGGCTCTAAGGTTTGCTCTATGACTACCCAGGTTTAATATTTCATCTAGTAAACTATTTGATTGTCTATTTTAGTTATAAAGGATATTTAAAACTCATCTACAAATGGTTCACATTCAGATTCTAGATCACACATTATTGTTATTAAATGGATTTGTATTGATTTGCTCTGACCCCTCCCCTTCCGACAAATGGATCCCATTCATGCCAGCATAACAGTACCCAGAACATACCAGAGCCACAATGTCTACTCAGGGTGTAGGTCAAGGATTAAGGCTTCACTTTGTAATTTGAGCTGCTCTGTAGAAATGTGTGAAAGATGCAACTCTTTTTTTCTGAGATTAATCATGTCTAGACACATAAAGCTTGGGCCTTCTGACAGAAATGAGATGAAACAAAAAAATCCATATTTGGGTTGCTCCAATTCAAAACATAATAAAATGAAAGAAAACAAAATCCTTGCTAAATAAAAAGACATTGGGCTAAATCAGGACAAAAGAGCTGGCATATTTCAAATATAATGGTTTTATTTTGACAGCAACTTTAAAGGAGGAATTTGTAAGAATTATACAATGAAATGATCACAAAACAGTCTAATGTCTCAATCATGTTGTGAAGAAAGTTGCAATAAAACAGGTTTACTTCTTAACTGGCTGAGGCGCTGTCAGTTTTTCTCCTTTCAAAAAAACTAAAGAGGGATGTAGAAACTGTTTACAATCTATGAGCACGTGAGGCAGCATTGTGCGTCATGTCCTGCGACCATCCGTATGTCAATCACTTGGCATGCTTGCCGACTCTGCTCTAGCTTTGCAGCACCAGCATTTGTAATTTGACACCAGCATTCAAAATGCTCCAGAGTTGTTTAAAGAACCAAAACCAAAAAGGAGGAGTGACCCAGAACTTATTTCTTATTCTGCAAAGAAGCCACAGCATCCTTTTGTTTTACTCTAATAATGGGTGAAGCAGGCTAGAGGCTAACGTTAAGCTAACAATGCTGACGGGGAATTAGAAGAAAATATCTCAAACTATTTTTCATTTACCGACAGCTCAATGTTACAGTGAAATGTTTGTGTGAAGTGAATATTAAGTTTATCTTGGTGTTTTATTTCCTTTATTGGCCCAATTCCAATACTTGCACTTACACCCTTCATTTGCGCGTTCCCGGCCAGGGGTGCAAGTGCGTAGGGTGTCTCGATTCTCAAGTGTGGAAGTTGACCACGCCCACATTGCACCCTTAATCTGCACTTCACCCAAGTCTGCAACGATGCGGACCTCGGGCAAGGGTATTACCCAGAAGTCATTGCTGCAGGAGAAAAGGCTCAAGTTCCTTTTCAGAAAATATGTATTTTCTAATATAACTAGTTCATTTTAGGATGGTTATTTGATACTCTGAATGTTTTAGACAAAGCAGCATTAAAGTTAAACTTATTTCAAATAATTGCTTTGTTGTTTGTTTAAAAGTTTTTAATAAAGGTTTTTGGAATAAAAAGTTTCACAGCGACCAGCGTCACGACATGCGTTGCGATCGATGACGCAATGCTCCCCATCTCAATTCGGCAATTATTTGCACACTTAGGTACTACACACTCGAACTCTACTGCACACTTTCTCGAAGTGCACTTTGCTGAAGACCACAGGGTGCAGTGCGAGTATTGACATTGGGCCAATGAGTCGTTCAGAACTATAACAGCAAGCTAATAGCAAGATGGTAAACAACTGCTCTTCCTCTAATGCTGGAGAAATATTACCATAATAAGTGCAGTGTGTGCTCCCTACCATAAACCCCCTAGAGTGCTAATGGTAGATATGATCTACTTTCTGTGTATGGCTCGTCTTTGCTTGTGATGTAGAATGCTCTGTTGCTGAAACTCACAGATTGAGAGAAAGCAACGTTTCGCTTCGAAGAATAGACTGCAGTACCCACATTTGACCACAGATCGTTGTTCTTAATCCATTCTTATATTCTTACGTCTCAACAGCAAACTCACCTTTCCCTTTGCTTTGCCTGTACTTAAACCATTTTTCTGCCTCAAGTTTATCTAGCTTGGGGAAACTGGCAAAATTGCTAACAAAAAATAAACTCAGCAGCAGATTTTTTATGAGAAATATGATAAAAATGTGTTTACTTCCTTTCCTCCTCAAATTATGTGTTGTCGGTGCTCTGAGAGCTTTGCTTATATGTTTTACGGTGTCTCTGTGGGAGGAGTAGCTGACTGGGAAACGAAGCATGGACTCCGGTGATGGATCAGCAATATAGCAGGATGGATAAATCACTGTAGCCCGACAAGCAGCGGGGGCGGTCATGAATTGCAGAAATTTTATAGTAATTAGAGAAGTGATTGTCGATAAGTCATTTGCTGCTGTTGTTGCAGATTAGATTCATATTGTTTGATATTCTTTCTAAATAAACAGAATGGCTCTTCTATTTGGTGACAGAGATAAGAAGGAGAGTAGAATGGGGAAGACAAAAGAATATTCAAAATAAGTTTAAAAATGTCATTTTGCCAGAAAAGTTACAAAAGAATCTACTTTTCCTGAGAGGTGTTTGCAGTAAAACAACATGGATACAGCTGCAGACAACATTTGTGTTCATTATTGTTCATTTGTTTACTGTTAAGTGGCCTAAAATGAGATAATAAGAGCAGTCATTACTGCACAATTAAAAATTACAGAGTTGAAACTTACCATCATTGCTCTGCTAATCAGGGCTGATGTAGTTTTAGTTTGATTTTAGGATCAGTAGCACTTAACTCTCCAGCTTTGATTTGTGTGATGAATAACAACTCATTTGTTTAACTGCAGATGTACACCGATCCCTCAGTTTTTCTGTAGTTTCATAGCATAAAACACTTGAAGCATAGTGTTCCTGCTTTATGTCTAAAATATGCCTTTCTTTGGACGAAGACACAGCATATTCTGCTTTTTCTAGTTAGAAAGCTTTAGTTTTGATGTGCCAGTTTACAGTCCAGTGCTTATTAATGACAGTAAAATGTGATTTCTCATCCAAATGCTCATATATGTACCTGTTAAAGTGTGGTTTACTAGGGATGAGCGAGTACACCACCATCTGTATCTGTATCTGTATCTGTTCAACCAACTAAATTATCTGTATCTGTATCTGTACTCGGAATGGGCGTGGCATAACCCGGAAGTGGGCGTGGTTTAACCGGAAGTGGACATGGTTTACATCAATGTATTATTTTAAGTCTGAAATTGATATGGGCTGTGTCCAAATCCAGAGGTAGGATGCTTGTGAGTACGGGTCCTCGCCGGTCTAGCAAGGCCTGGTCCTTGCAAGACCGCTAAAACCGGAAGTCAGCGACTCTGAATTCGGACAGTACTAGCCTCGTTTTTATTCCCGCCCCCAGGTCACGTTGCCTAGCTACCGTGACGGCGGCAAACAGGCTAACAAGCTAGTAGCGACGTTGAAAATGGATCCACAGCAATATTTCATTTTATTTGTGGTTTTTGAGGAGCTGCGACGGCTCAATAAACGCCACCGGCCTTTGTATTTAAAGTTTAAAAATCATTTAGTCCTGTCATCTGCTAGAGTTACAAGTATTATACTCATGATCACCTTTTTTGACTGCTATTTTTTTAACTAACTTACATTTTAAGCTGTACTGCTGTCCCGCTCCGTCTGCCGTTGTTGCGAGTGTCGAGTCCAGCGGCCGGCGCGCAAAGCATGCTGGTATACCCTTGCTCCTGTGAGGATCCATCAGACCCATCCTCGAAATGTGGGTGGAGCGAGGACGTGTTTGAGGACGCGAGAATGAGGATTCTTGGAATTCGGACAGTACTCGTCGCTGCGCTTTGACGTCATCGACCTCAAAATGCGCTCTTACAAGCATCCTTCCTCTGGATTCGGACACACCCATGGAATGATCAGAAGTTGCTATGTGTATTGTTTATTTGAAAACTATTTACAGAGCAGCCTCGGAATTGAGATTAAATATTTTTGATCACAATAGTAAAGAAACTATTACAGAACAAGTTTTTCAATAAAATCAGAACATTAATATTTGAGTGCATGGATTAATACATCTGAACTCATGCAGTAGGAACTAGGAAATATGAAATGCTAGAACCAGACACAACTTTATGCATATTTTTTTATTTTAATTTGATTAAACTGATTTTTTTCTTAACGCTCTTGGCATTTTCCCACACAAAGTTAAACAAAGAAATGTTGATTAATGTGTGTGTGTGTGTGTGTGCGTGCGTGCGTGCGTGCGTGTGTGTGTGTGTGTGTGTGTGTGTGTGTGTGTGTGTGTGTGTGTGTGTGTGTGTGTGTGTGTGTGTGTGTGAGAGAGAGAGATAGAGAGAGGGAGAGAGGGAGAGAGAGGGAGTTAAAAAAAAATAAAAAACCCGACCGGAGCGGAGGTAGTGACAACAGCACGTCAGCTCTGTCTTGTCAATTGCACCATGTAAGTTACGAAAAAAGTAACTTTAAATATTCAACCGAAAAAGAGGCGAGCTGAAGAAAACCTATGGAAAACTGAAGAAACGTGAGAAACAGTGAAGCCATCACAGCGCGATCTGTTACTGTCTGTGTGTGTGTGTGTGGATGAGCCGGCCGGACTGTGCTCCCGGCCGGCTAGAGAGTTTTGTGTATAGGGAGGGGCGGGCGCTCTATGTGACTGGCCAATCACAGAGCGTGAAGACAGTCAGTTACCCAATGAAGATTTTCCTTCAGCACGATTACAGATATTGACTCGTTTTACTCGTTTCATGCTCGTATTCGTCAAAAATGCGTTATCCGTACCGGATACTCGTTTAGTATCCGGCTCATCCCTATGGTTTACTCATTTATTCAAAACATTTGCAGTGTTCTCTAATGATGAATCTTACAAAAAAATAAAAAATAACTAAGATGCTTCTGTTCTGAGATGCACACATTTGCTGGTGCAGAGGTGGGCTGAAAACACCAGGATTGCTCATTATTAATGATGCACACACCTCGTTTTTGACTCACTAACGTGTTCAGCCATGTTGAAAAGTCACTTTCACAAAGACACTCCGCTCTCTCTTCTTGCTGCAAAAAAATAAAATAAAATACAAATTTAAAAGCCTTCACGTGGATGGGCGCGTGCCAGGGTGGGCGAGGCCATCAATGCTAATTTACAGTGTGGCATAGATATGTGATGATTTTCAGATCCTAGCATTTCACTATCTGTTTTTCTATCAAAGCCAACGCAGACAACGAGATAGGTGTAGGAGACACTTTCCATGTTCAGCCTGAATTAAAAACCCAGACTGACCAATTAATATCAGAAATAATCATTAAAAATTGGTTTTCCAGTCAACCACACCTTTAACCTGCCACTCAGCAAAATTATACCTTTGTAGATTTGGTCCACTATTTTTGGCATACAAAATGAATCCATCAGTTTGTGTACACCTTGACTTGTTTCAGACCTACATTTGACAATTATGTACTTGTTAGTCCTTCAGGTAAAGTCATAACCAGATGACAAGAGTTATCAGGTGATCAGCCAGGCTAATGATGAGATGCAGAAAGAAAACAAATCCAGGGCAATGTACAATAATAAACTGTGGTGTTGCTCACCTCGTGCATGCCTGCCTCATCATGTAGTGTCCATATTTTGCTGAGTGTCCTGCAATAATGCAGGTTATTAGTTAATTTACTTTTGATAGCACAAAATAAAATATTTAATGTAAAAGTTATTTACCAGGTAAATCAGCTCACATGTCACCAAGTGTCACAGGACCAGAACCAGTCGCCTCCTTCATGATGTAACCTAGCTCCAAGCTCACAGCAGCAACACACGTGTAGCAATAAGCTATCAAACAAAAACATAGATGATGTTACAACTCAAAGGTTGTAATGAAGATTGCATGATGATTAAAAGCAACTCACCTTTACTACACCTGCAAGGCTTCATGTTAGTCTAGACCATTTGTAGCTGCAGCAATCAGTCTGACAGCAGATTTCTTGCGTTCATTTAGCCTGAAAAAATAAAATTATATATAACATCAGTGTTGTGGGAGGTCACTTCCAGAGATGATGAGAAACATGTGAAAAGCAGAGCAAGGATGGAGCTACAGGTTTTTCTGTTCAATCAGGAGGTCCTGAGGTAAAACAGGATGTTAATGTGAGTCTGGGAAGATACTCCTCTCCAGTGGTGACCAGCCAGGCTGATATGTAAGGAAAAAGAAACAGAATACAGAGTACAACATTATTATTTAGAATCTTTTACCTGGATCAGTTCATGGAGCGTGTCCTGTCATTCAGATGGAAGCTGCTCAGAAGCTCTCCACCACACCTGGGTCTGTTCAGGAGTGTAGAAGCTTCTCTGGGTGGAATTCCCATCATGGTCCCAGTGTCAGGCACACTGCTGCTGGGAGGTTTTGTGAAATATAAAGAAACTGCAAATATATTTATAGTTGTTTTTAAGAGCAGTAACACAAGTGTGTAACAATAAGCTAAAAATAATTACATGTTAAAACTAGAAAGTAAAGAGAGACAGATATCAAATAATTCACCTGCAAGGCTCTAGCCTGGACCGGTGCAGGCTGGTGGAGGACTACATCAGTCTGACAGCAGATTTATTGGGCAGATTTAGCCTGAAAATAATAATAACATTGCGTTGTTGTGGGAGTTTAGTAACTTAGATCATGTACAAAACAAACTGTCTAATATATGTGCTTTATAACATGGCTGGTGAGTGATCGGACTGCTCTCAGAGCTAACTCAGGGTCCAGAATCAGACATCTTCTAATGAGAACCGGACTCAGCACCAGTTCAGAACCAGGTCAGGTCTGCTGCAGGAGGAGCTACTCTTGAGTGTCCCTCCTGCTCTGCATCAGCCCTGAAAATTACTAACTGGCACAAAAACTTAACACGAACCAGTCAGTGACATTATAACACACACAACACTCGCTTCGAGCCTGCGGCAGTGTGGACTGATTGTCTAAATTACGTGAACCACATCCACGTCTCTCTTACTTTGTATTTATAAAGCTGCAAAATTACAGGTAGGGAACGATCTTTAGAAGCTGTTAAATGTAATTATTTAGGTTACTCCCCTCAAATTGGGCCCAAAATCTCCATTTTGAGGAAGCAGCAGTGGCGGGATCCGGCTTGGACTAATTTTTGAAATGCTCTTCAAACCAGCATAACCCGGTTCAAACTCCATCCCAGTTCAAACTCCATCCCAGTTCAAACTCCATCAAGTTGGTGAAATAGTAACATGTAAAAAACATTACAATATTAACAGCCAAGCTACTAGAACTAAATAACTATAATACTAGAAGTTTTGCTGGGACTCTGACGCAATGCTAATGCTAACTACAGCACAACTCACTTGCGGCTAATCTGAGCCTGACTGCTACAAGACTGGTTGAGACCGGTTGAGACCACACTACACATGTCTACAACACTATTAGATGCTCATTTATATTAGTTATCAGTTAAAAAAAGTTGACCTTGAGGTGACTTGCTCTTTAAGGCGGAGGTGGTCCGATAATACGGCGTGTAACATAACATAAAGTTGATTTAAAATAATAATTGAAAAATATTATTGAAATCAATTTTTTAACAACCATGAACTTTGTTTTCAATATATTTTGCTGTTGATTTTTTTTAATCAGAAGGTTGACAATGATGTACTACAAGCCTAACTTTTTAGGCCTATAGGCCTACTGATGTACAGATTTTTAACATTTAAAATAGCCTGCTATCAATTGCTTTTACTGATGATAATTGCTTTTTTTATGGTATTTACTGGTTGTATTATTGCGGTGGACCCTATTTTTGACATCTTGCTTTTGTAAAAATGAATGTTTTTGTTTGCTTAAAAATCTACAGATTTGTACTGTGAATTCCAATGTGCACAACCCCAAAAGATGTAGTTTTACTTGAATGTTACCGTAAAATTTAAGGTTTTCAGACATTTTCAACGTTACAAAATGTAATTGTAAAATGTATGTATACTTATTTATTGTCACAGAAAATAATTATAATTTTAACATTTTATTACAGTAAAAAACACAGTTTTATCCAGTCTCACAATTAACAGTTATTGAATCTATGTAATACATTAAAATCAAATATTTGGTTGTACGCTCCATTACTGTTGGAATTTGACGGTGTTTTACTGTATATTTTACTGTATATTTTACTGACTTTTTTTACAGTGTAATGATGATTTGATCTACTGGAATACGCTCTTGCAATGAATATAAGCTTTTGTTCCTGTGTTAAGTCACAGTGAGCTGGCACCTATAATGATATGCACATAACTGCATGCTGACATGGGAATATACGTATATGGTAGGTACAGGGTAGAGAAGCAGTAATCATTTGAGTGCAAAGTGGGAGCCATTTTCAAGCCAACTGGTTCTAAAAAACATTTGGTGCAAACCAGGGGCACAATAAACAGACCAGCACTGATAATTAAATGCTTTTGTAGGTGCACACAGTGATCCATGCATTTCTGATCTCTCGCTTGGATTATGCAAATTCCTTTTTTTATGGATGCACATCTTCTTCGGTTGCGCGCCTACAGGTGGTGCAGAATGCGGCGGCCCGCCTTTTGACGGACACCAGACGGAGGGAGCACATCACTCCTGTTCTGGACCAGCTGCACTGGCTCCCGGTGGGCTACAGCATCCAGTTTAAATTTTTACTTCTTGTTTTTAAGTCACTATGCGGCTCTGTACTTGACTCAGCTGGTTCAGCCCTACGTACCTGGTCGAATTCCTCGGTCAGCAGACCACCGTCTGTTACAGGTCCCAAGTTTTTGGGTGAGGGCAAGAGGAGAACGAGCTTTCGCAATCTGTGCGCCTCCTCTCTGGAACCAACTCCCTCTAGCAGTGAGAATGGCCCTCTCTCTCTCTCTGATTTTAAAGCTCATTTTTATTCATTGGCTTTTACGTCAGCCTAGTTAGCATTGTACCATGTCTCTGTTGTATTTTTATTGTTGATTTTATAGTAGTTACTGTATTGCTTTTATTACTTTCTTCCCGTGTGTCGATTTTTATGCTCTTTTACTGTGCAGCACTTTGGTTGGCCTCAGCCATGTAGAAATGTGTTTTATAAATAAAACGGAATGGAATGATTTTGTTGGACATTTTAGAAGTAATAATCTCAACAACTGATGACTAGCATGTGATATCCAATCTTTGTATTTGACTCATTTTTCCTTCACACTTTGAGTCTTGCATTCAACTGGGAGGTATTATCCACATTTGGATAAAGCAAACAATTAAAAATGGAAACAGCAGCCTTGCATCAATACTTTAATTGAAATTCAATACAATCTTTGTTAACATGGCTAAAAAAAAGCCTGAGTAATCTACTAAAAATTGCAGTAAAGATTGATGGAGATTATGTAGAGAAATGTGGTAAAGAAAAGTTTACTTACCAACAGAATCGAATCAACTATCATCAAATTTTCATTGGATTTGACCTGAAATCTATGAATGCGTCTGACTCTGCACAGTCAACGATCATTTCAAGGTTTTATGCTGCAAGATCTTTGCACCATTTATTGACATGTGATTTCATGTCCACTTGTCAACTTGTTCCACCTCATTTGCTGGCTTTCACTCCCCTGTTAAACACTGCTGTAAAGTTCACTCTAATCAAGAGGAAAATGAGACTGTGGCGCACTTGGGTTCCTAACATGTCGGGTTGCAACTGACGGCAGACATATCAGGCTTGACCGCTCGAACAAGATAAAGGTCATTTAATTAGCAGGCAGAATCAAAATTCAGTTAATGTCCTGTCAGTTTGCAATAATAAAATGAAAGGTTAATCACACTTGTTTTGTGTTTTGGAAAGATAAAAGTGACCAATTCCAGAAGATAACTGAAAGTTATGATTGCCTAAAAAGTCTTGCAACTGAGTAACAATTTTCGGTAATTAAGGATACAATTCAAGCACTCCAACTAAAGAGAGACCAAGCTTTAACCATCACACTTAGTGATACAGACTGAAGAACAAAAACATGCTACCGCCTATCTTTCAACTTCCATTTGAAGAAATATTTCAATGAAAATGTTTGTAAGACGCTGCACTCACTCATAATCATGTTTGGAGGAACAACATTTAGCTGATTTAATGAATTTACTGAACAAGAGTGTGCTTGAACATGCTCACTCACACACATACACACACACACACGGTACCCACATGGCACTACGTGTGTGTTATTGTGCCAGGGTGTTGGAACGAGGGGGAGCGTTGTATCGTGAATGTCTCATGTAAAAACAATCTAATATTTAAGCAGCACAGTTATAGGGTGTGCCTTTGGAGTGAAGTGGACGATGAATCTAGTCTTAGTCTAGCTTCATCCTACACACATACAGCTGTGCTTGCTCTCTAAACACACACACACACACACACACACACACACACACACACACACACACACACACACACACACACACACACACACACACACACACACACACACACAGGAGTAGCTGCAGTGGCTCAGCAGGAGCGCTGACAGCTTGACTGTCTTACTAATGATTTTTCTCCCGCTTTCCACCCAGTGCTCTTGGTCTCTCTCTCTCGGTTTCCCTCAGCCAGGTGTGGTCTGCACCGACAGTGGCACTCCGAGGAAATCAGCTGTTTGCCATTCTCAGGTTGAAGCTTACTCCTTTAAGCCTTTTACACACACCTTCAAAACCTAGCCATTGACTGTTCAAGTGACTGTATCCTTAAATGGCTGCAAACTATCAGTAAACTCAATGAAACAATGTGCATGAGCGGGATTTTAATTCAAAGGCCTTTAAAGTAAACAAATTAATAAAAAAAAAACAATAGAAGTATAGATGCAGGTTTATATACTTTCCAATGCACTTTTAGAAAGCTGAAAAACTCACCAGAAGTCTGTGACAAGAGATTTCCTAATCATGGGCTCTTGTCAGTACAATGAATTTAAAATGTGAGCTGACTGTGCAGTTTCAGACATACTGTTGTGGGAAAGAGCTCCTCTAAGCTAAATCCCTCACATACCTGACACATTTTTAAGGGTAGGTGCTCTTTATATGACAGTTTATTGGGGGAAATGTACCAAGTGTCAAGATACTATCACAAAATTGCATTCGGCATATTTTGTGCTTTTTATGCTGAATAAATTAACTAAAAGGCTGGAGATTAAAAGTCTGAGGTGACAAACTCGTTCATACCTTCTATTTTAGTTGTGACCAAATTGTTTGACAAACTATTGAGACAGCCTTAAACAGACAGGAAAGATATCATTAATTAGAAGGCAACTAAATGAACCTGTTTCTTTTTTTTCGTGAGAAGTATTGATCTAAAAAAGCATTGGGCCTGAGGAAAGTTGCTTAAGATTAGATCCTCTTATTATTGCATTGATTCTTGTGCTGCTAATGTAATTTCTCTCTGATAACATTAAAGGAATGAGTGTTTCTGAAAAGTATATAAATAAATAAAATCCACAGTTTAGGCATTTGATCTGGACCGTAATAATGTGTTTGTAAAATCTCAAAGTAAAACACAAAGACGGAGTGTTAATCTGGAAATGTATTCGGACGGAAATATTTAAAGGTGTAGAACATTTTTTAAATCATATTTCTGATTATAATCGGTCACTCTGAGTTTTTCATACAAGCTGAAAATGAAAATAGTGGGCTAGGGTTGTGCCACACCTATCTCCTGCAGTAGCTTTTGATGGAAAATAGGCGGTGAAACTCTACGATCTGAAAAGCCTGACTGTCACTTAAGATTCATGGACTCACCCATCTGGACTTCTTGAATTGCTACTGCCTTATGCGCCCTCTCGTTCACTCAGGTAAGCTAATCAGCTGCTCCTGAGTCTTCCAAGGACTCAGCGTAAGCTTAGAGGAGGCCGTGCTTTTGTGGTAGCTCCTGACCTGTATCAGGCATCAGACAGGCCTGGTCTGTAGCGGAGTTTTAATTGCCTTTAAAAAACTCGTCTCTATGCTTTGGCTTTCATCACCGTGTAAAATGTTGATTTTACTAGTTTTTATCTTTTTTTCTTATTTTATTTGGTTTAATAGATTTTATGAAAGGGCTATTTGTATGCTATTTGTGTTGGTGTGGATTTTATGCTCATGTATGTGAATTATGTGTTTGTTTCTGTTTAAACTATTTTACTGTGTAGCACTTTGGAACTGTGCTGGGTGTTAGGGTTAGTGCTTTATAAAGAAAGTTTGATTGGATTGACTCACAATGGGGGAGAGTTGTGTTGGCGTAGCATCTAGTAAACAGCATCAAACATTATGGCTAGTTTAAGCTAACTGTTAGCATTAACAGTTTCACCACACGGCAGAACTCATCCAGGCAACATCCATGTTGCAAGTCAGTGGTATAGTTACGTTGCTGTTATCCAATCTGAGGTAAAATGTCCAAATATCAGGAAATAAGACTCCAATGCATGCTGCAAAGCTCAGCTGCAATATGGGCTGTGTCTCAATTCAGGTCTGCATCCTTCGAAGGACCCAGCCCACCCCGCCGACGTGGGCTGGGTCCTCCGTCGGCCGGGTAGACCGGATGTTAACGGCTGTGAATTTGGACAGGCCTAGCCTTCATGAATTCCCGCCTCTCCCTCGGCAAACGTTCCGTCGCCTAGCAACCGTGGAACCTCTGAGCAGAAGGGAGAAGGAACCTTAAACGATGGAGCTCAAAGTTTTATTTAGCTTTTTAATCATTTCCTTGACTGTTGGAGAGCTAATTCGGAGAAAATACTTTCGACAAGCTGAGCCTGAGCAAAGATGTGATAATAGTTTTTAATACTTTCTAAGGGTCTTAATTTGACCAAAACCGATTTATCACCTTTTAAGACTTTTCAAGACCCAGCGGATACCCTCTAGTAAACAATTCTCATTTGTAAACCAAAATAAAATTCAAGAGTTTAATGCAGAACTGATTTTATTTAGATATTTCTTTTATATGTACATGTTTAATCTTTATTAACCATTTTTTCTAGCAAAGTAAAAAGCCTGTCAAAGTTCTCCCTTCTCTTCTGTGCCCTCTGCTGCTCTGCCTCCCTCTGCAGCCTCATGTCCTCCCAGATCAGCTCCAGAAGCTGGTCATCGCTGTCACCTTCCCCTGGATGCCCATTTTCTCCAGAATAGTCTTAACAAACGTGTAAGAAAAGAAACAGATAGAGAAAAGAGAACAACGGGTTATTCCTTTCATGTTTTCACAGAAAAAAATAAACTCAAACGAGTTTTTTGAAATATGAGAAGTTATTGTACCTCCATGCCACCGCCGCCGAATACTTTGCTCCGGTGATCATGTGGTCCATCTCCGCCCTAAGCTTAATAAATTCCCTGGTTATCTCTTTTGGTCCTAAAATACAAACTTCTATTAAAATCAGGGGGAAAACGTAGCGGGAGAAGTACGACACCGAGCGGCCGAACATACGAGCCGAGACCGCAATACAAGCACTTTTACTGTAACAATTCTAACTAAAATAACGTTCATGTATCACAAAAAGTCCTTAACCTAACAGTTTAAGTTTATACTGACATTTATATGCGCAATCCTCTCAGACATCTCCCGCTTCACTGTCCGCCATTGTTTTTAAGTTTTTCTGCCGGCCGGCCCGCAAGACATCTTGGGAAATGCTACCTATTGAAGGATACACCGGACCCATCCTTCATTCAGGCGAAAAGAAGGCCGGATTCGCCGACTGCATTTGAAGGAGTCTTCGAACTGGGACAGGCCTAGTCGCGGCGCTGTGACGTAACCGGCCGACGAATCCGGCCGACATAGGATGCAGACCCTGAATTGAGACACAGCCATGGGTCACTGCTAGTTCCTGGAAATGCAGCACTGGAGTATTATGCCCCAAGTGCAACTCAAAAGGCAAAAATTCCCACTAGAGACCACTGCAAATGTATTGATTAAACAAGTGTTATGCACCTTTCAAACATTAACCATCCGTCTGTCCGTCCATCCATTCATTATTCTGTTTATCTATAAAATAATCTTTTACAAATGAAAGCTTAAAGCCTCAGTGGGACAATGTTGCACGTTTGTTTTTGTGCGTGTTTAACAACATGGATTGAGCTTTTTAATGAAAAGATAAAATGTTCTCCCAATTTCCCTGGAGAAGCAAGGGACTGCACCAAACTGCTTCACGTTTCAAAGCCTCAGCTGTTTCTCTCAGCAGTGGTCTAGTAAAAAAAAAAAAAGCTAGCTTTTTTTACATGAACCTGAAATAAGTCACTTTCATTAGTTTAAAGTCTCCTCGTGTTCAGATCTAAAGAAGCAGAATATAAATGTATTCAGTCTATTGGTTTTTTGTGGTATTAGGAAAAAAACAACACTGGTTACGGGTCCCTGCAGGCTGCCAGATTCAGAACAAATTCTGATTGGTTGGACGAAGCATAGGATCACTTTATTAGGACAGCTTGCTTCACTGCAGGCCAGCTGGCATCCAGTCAACACAGTCGCATACACATAATCTCCAACACACAGAATGTCTTCCTGTGTGTTTCCGTCTCATAAACATGTGTGAGGCTGCCAATGCTGAGGAGACACTGGCTGCAGAATTAAATTGTCACAATTTATCAATGATACAATGGAGAGGGGGGTGTTGAGCAGGGGTACGGTGGTTAAAAAAACAGGAGTTACGAAAAGGAGAGAGAAAATTACTTAAAAGCACAAAGTATAAGAGGCTGGAGGAAAGTGAGAAGAATAAGAAAAGCTTCTTAAAGAGTATAATGAGTTTGCGTAGTGTGTGTGTGTGTGTGTGTTTATAGAGGCCCAATGGTTGTTTTTTACCCAACAATTAGCACACTTGCTTGTGTCAATTTATCCAACAATCTCTTTTTAAATCATTCTGCTATTTCACTAACTTGTATTCCAAATTTTCTCATAAAAAGAGACAAATACAGTTCATGTCTCGCTGTCTAATTCAGGGGTCCTCAAATAAATTTGTTCAAGGGGTGGAGTTTTTTCCAGCAGACACGGTGAGGGCCAGATGCGCTTCTAAAAATAAAATGTGAGTATTATTGTATCTTTATTCATTAATATTTAAAACAGCTTTGTTTTCCATCTAAAACATTTTGATTGTACTTTTAGTTGTGTTTGGAGAATGTAAACAATGATTGATATTTGGGACATAAATTTTGCTGCCAAACTTCAAAGCCCCCAAATTGGGGGACTTTAGGGCCCAAAGGGTTGGAGAGCAGATATCGGTACCAGATCTGCTTGGGTTGCCAGATCGGCTCGGGGTCCTGCGCTTGCTGATGATGTCACTTTGCACCAAATCCACTCGGCTTTCACTCAAAAGTTTTGGAAAGACATCAGCAGTTTTGTTAATAAATTCTTGTTTGTTACCACCTAAATTTTTTCTTTATAATTGTAATTTGTTAATAAAACACCATATTCTCTTCGTTTTGTAAGGGATGTGAAACTGCATAAAACCAATAGACTGCCAAAAAGACAAGAGTTCTTTTATGTGAACATTTACAAATGTATTTACATGCTTAGCAGCCATGTCTCTTTGTATAAACGTGAACTTTGTCTGTATATTTCCTCAGTTGTTATAAGTTGTAAATACATTTATTCATTCAAAATGTTGCTTGAATTTTTTTCAATAAAATTCGTATATTTTATTTTGTCCCATTTCATCAAAATCAAGAGCTGCCGAGGGTCACCATTTATCAGTTCATATATTTTCTTTTATTATACATTTCCTTTGGAAATTCAAACACATTTTATCTGAAAAGTGTTGTTTTTGGACTACAATCGCCTGAACTACAACCATAAATTTGTTCTGAGCAATCAAAATATTCGTTTTCAATGTGCTAACGTAACTTTTACGAATGTGGTATCATAACTTCCATAAGTCTTCTGTTCAGCCAATCATCTACTGTCCTGTAATTGGCAGACACAGAACCCTGAGCAAATCTGGTACCGACACCGGTATGGCCGGCGGACTGCCAGTTGAGGTTCACTTGCCCAATTCATCTACTTCTCGTTCATGGGTCCCCTACAGCCCAAATGAAGGAATAGGAATCAATGGAGCAATGTTATTTTATTATTTTGTTTGCTATGTGCCATGGAGTTAAGATGTGATGTTTTGATTTATAAAGACACATTTTGATGCCAACAAAGCACTTTTATTGATGGGCAGCAAACGTTTTTTTTTTAGGTGTACGATGAAAAAATGTTGTGGACTACAAATGTTTGTCTCACCAAATTTACATCATCAAACCAGACACGAGGGAGAGGAGAAGAAAAATGGCTGTGAGTTTAGCGAACTTCGAATCCTTCTTTCAGGATGAAAGAAGGAGCATTGAATTTGGAGAAAACCACTATAAATCTGGCGAAGTGTTAAAGAGCAGCTACACTAGGAAAGAGATTCAATGTGATGTCAGATATGAGACACCTGATTTGTAGTTGTTTTAATTACAAACTTTTACAAGTACAAAAATCTAGAATTACAGCTGAAACACATAATAAAATATAATTTAAATTGAAGTACAACATATGTGCGACTGAGAGTGTAAGGCAAAGTGAATTAGAAAGTAATTTTGATAGTCCCGGTCACATGCATTCATTTTTTTTTCTGGACAGGAGACCCATGAGCAGGAAGAGGAAGAGCTTAGGCTCCTTATTGATTCGTGTTAGATATGGTGGAATATATTTAATAACTATGAGGTAATTTGATATAAGACTGAATACTGATTGTGTCCTGTTGAAAGATAAGACTTCTGTTGTCTTATGCCAGGCTTTTTATGCCTGGCATAAGACAAATCTAATCTTTCTGTGGATTAATTAAGCCTGCCTTTCCGGTTTTCATTTTCAATAATTAATCTTCAGGTTTTTCATTTTCTCCTCTGAGTCTAAGTTAATTACTTTCATTTTACATCAGGCTTTGTTTTAAAACATCCAAGCTTTTGTTTCCTTGCTTCCCCTTACAAACCTGTAATCCAATACCATCTGGCCTTGACCCCTCTCAATGCTGGGATTAAAAGGTGATCTCCACATCTGCAGTAGGACTGTCCGCTGCCGCAGCAACCAAACAGACTAGTTAAATTCCCATCCACTACCCACTCCACTGTCAATGACTCATACTTGAACTATTACTGCTGAAAGTGGTAACTAACCTGTCTATGACTTGCTGTTTGTAGAGTTGAATCAGCACACACTTGAATTTTCAGCTGTTAATACAGTAACACAAGTGAGCTGAAATGTGTCCTCGGAGCTGCAGTCTACTAAAATTTGAACTTTGTAATTATAGTCTTTAAAAAAACATGAGCTGTGCAAAAAAGTGATTAATGTATGACAATTCTTGTCTGGTGTCAAATGTGGCAGAGCCAAGATGATTAGAAGGAAACGGTTTAATTTACTATGCTGGCATCAACACAGTGAAGTGGTCATGAAAAGAAACCTTAAAACCAACAAACAACCGATTAGATTCAGGTCTTATTTCAGAGGTGTGTGAATTGTTGACCCTCTCAAACATAATTATATGTGGCTGCATGCATTCATCTTTACAAAAGGTCCAGCAAACCAACTAAAAAGCGCTTGTTCTCTTCTTTCAGAAACCATTTTAAATATTTTTGGATTTGATCAGCCATTTGCATCTCAGATGCTCATATGTAATCTTGTCTGTGAATGGTGGGAGGTCATGATGCAGACGACTTTGAGGCTAGCAAGGTGACGCATACCAAATTCTGTCAGTGCCAACAGATTGTAAACAACACAGTTACTTCTTATTATGTAAAATCTAGCAGTAAAAAGCAGATAGTACGAGCCAGCAAGTTTAAAGGGGTGGAACACTGAGTAATGCCAAACACAGGATGTGAAAATAGTCTTCTACCCCTATTTCCTGCATTAGATGCCGAAAGAAAATAGACTAGAAAACAGTTAGTTTATAAAAAGCCACACACATCTATGTCACATTTAAAGGTGTGGTTGACTGAAAAAAAAACATGTTTTAATGATTATTTCTAATTATAATCATTATAATCAGTCACTCTGAATTTTTCATGAGTCTGAACATGAAAAAGGTCTCCTACACCTATCTCCTGCGTTAGCTTCTTATAGACGATGGAAATCTAGGATTTGAACATTCTCACATAAATAGGTCACACTGTGAATTAGCTTTCATTGACTCACCCATCTTGAGTCATGGCGGGCAAGGCTGTTGTTATTTTAGCGTACGGGAATCAGCAGTGGGCATCTTGGCCAGTTTAAGCTAGCTATTGGCAACTCCACCACACAGCAGAAGTTGCGTTGCTGTTATCTTATCCGGGGAGAGATGTTCAAATATCAGGAAATAAGACTCCAAAACCTGCCATCTGAAGCTCAGCTGTGATGTTGCGGACTTATACCTGCTGAGACAGGGGGTTGTTGGCTTTTTTGAGGGCCCTAGTAGAAACCACTGCAAATGAATTTATTAAACGAGTAATCCACACCTTTAAAATGTATGTTCATGGACTCACTCATCTTGGCTCGTGACTGTGGCAGGCTGTTGATTATTAGCCTGGGGAGAGCAGAGCACGTTTTGGCTAGTCAAAGCTAACTATTAGCATTAGCAACATGGTGTAAAAGCTTCAGGCATTTGTTATTTGCAGTGATAACACCTCAACGTTGCATTTTTACCCAAAAATAAAGAGCAAACTTACGCCCGTTTCACACTGGAAGCATCAGCAGCATGAAACGGCAGTGGAATAGAACCCGATCCTATTTCTTTGCAAACTAAAGTGGAGCGCATCCTGTAACAAGGATATAGAGATGGTTTAAATAATGGGCAGAACCTCAGAGACACTGACTGGCAGAGATGCACACCAAGAGACACACAGTGAACACACAATTGGTTTAGTGGGCTCATGTGAGGCAGAAGTCTGCAGAGGAATGTATAAATAAATTATGGATCATGTTACTGTAAAGCACACTACTGGACCCTCTGCACACCAAAGACATGATGGCATGAACGAAAAACATCAACTACAATATCAGACATATGCAAAACCTTGTTATTAACTGTAAAGACATACATTCTAGACTCTACACTGAAACTGCATATCCTTAAAGAAAGGATTAAGTTACATGTCAAAAGGAGAAAAGGTGTAAAGCTGCCATCAAAACCCTGCACAACATTTCAGAAGACATTTTATGTGATCAGAATTAAAGTCAAGTTTTAAAGTGTAACATTGTTGTCTTTAAACACAACGTCATCACTGATCCCAATCTGATTGTACATCATCACACACAGCAGCAGCCAGATTATAAATATTCTACATGGACATTTTTATAAAATGTTCGCCTATTAAAGAAACACCTTTCATACTTCAGCTCTCACTTATCCTCTCTTCCAGACAAGGCCGGATTAGAATATGGGCAAACTGGGCACAGGCCCAGGGGCCCACAGCCACAAGGGGGCCCATGCGAGCAGCAGTCTATTTTATTTATTTATTTATTTTATTCATTTTTTTTTTGCAGCAGTCAATGTTGGAGAAAAAAGTTAACAAGTAATTAAACTTGCGTCTGCATTTTCTAAGTTAACGCACATTTATTTTAACAACGGTAGTTTTTGCATCTTTCTGCCTGCTTCAGCCCTCTCCCCCCTCCCCCAGCGCAGCGGCCGCAAACTCACTGATGCGCCTGCAGCCTCTTAGAGTTCCTGCTGATCTAAACATTGAAAGAATCATTTCATTTTTTGTTCCTCACTTCTGATTACGTTCAGTGGTGTCTGTTTGTTGCTACCAGGTACAAAAACAAACTTGTTTTTTATTTGACTATTTTTCTGTTCTGTCTGTTTATTATCTTCCTGCATTTCCTCTCAATCCTGAAGAAAAACTGCTACCTGGCTTCATATATTCACCTCATGAGTTACCTTTGAACTGCAGTTCTAAAAGATCTACCGACCGCAAAAATAGCAGCGTGCACGCTGCGCTGGCCACACGGTGCGGTGAAGTCACCGGAGGATGAAACAGGTGATGCGCTCGCTCTGCAGCAGCTAAACCCATCAGACACAAATAAAAGTCAGAAAGCACGAAAGGATATGAGCCGACATGAACGATCACATGTTAAATTTGTTTTTGAGGTTGCGACACTTTGATAATGTTACTGCGGCCGTGCTCAGGACACATCTGTCTGGAGCGCATCAACGATCAGAGCTCTGCACCTCTCAGCTCTAAATAATCCCCAGAGAGTCCACATAGATAATTTAACATAAGCAGTACCAGGATTGTTTTTGGGCTAAAAAATAGTCTACAGTCTGACAGACATTAGGCCCTGAATAACACATGCATAATGCAATTCACACCAAACTACACACAAATGATTGTTGTGAACCTACAAGCTGCTCCATGGGATATTTTCCTACATTTGGGACAGCGCCCCTAGATACAATAAATCCTTTGTAACTTTTACATAAAAAGCTCCAAACTATATCAAACATGGAGTCATCATGCAACTGCAATCAACACATGTATGTGCTCACTTGTTCAAATCACTTTAACTCCGCCCACTTACAGCCTTTTGCCTCT
Organism: Nothobranchius furzeri; assembly: GCF_043380555.1. NCBI lineage: Eukaryota > Metazoa > Chordata > Actinopteri > Cyprinodontiformes > Nothobranchiidae > Nothobranchius > Nothobranchius furzeri. The sequence goes on along the minus strand of NC_091753.1, from coordinate 36,662,715 downwards.
AGATGACCCATGCAAAGTTTGATTGATGCCTAATTAATAGAAAACCATCTTTAATGACAAAAGATGACCTCTATGGGATTTAGTTGTAAATGGTCACAGCACCCCCTAAATAGGTTCAAACTTTATTAACTTCTAAAGACAAGGTCAGAATGGCCTTATACTTGGCTTGTGTCATCACATGACTGCACCAAACACATTGATGTGGTTGTTGGTTCAAACCCCTTTAGCTCCACCCCCTTTCGGCTCTCTGGCTCTAGTTAACACACACAACGTCTGATTTATGCCAAAATAACAGAAAATCACCTTTATCAACCAAAGCTGCCCTCAATGAGATTTTTCTGTAGTTGGTTACAATGCCCCTAGATAAATTTAACCTTCAATAACTTCAACAAACGTGGTCAGAATAGACTTAAACTTGGTCTGTGTCATCACATCACCATCATCATATCATAAGTATGCCCTAGTGGTGAGATGTGTAATTTATTGGTGGGCTCAGAGGAGATGCTGAGTCAGGGTGAGGTGCGGATGAGGAGATTGTTCGGGGTTACTGGTGTTGGGGTGGTCGACGTTTATGTTCCGCGGACGTGACCGGGTGCATCGGGCTGCCGGCCAGGCCGGAGCGGTGCGGAGCTGCGAGGGCCGAACGACGCTGCTTGCAGCTTTAATTATTATCATTATCATTATTATTATTATTATTGGATTTAAAATGTGCAGGTTTCAGAGGAGAAGAGCTGAGAGCTTATATGTCTCGCAGCAATGTTAAAAATGTGTGAAAGAAATAAAAACAGGTTTGTTTGTAGCTTCTTGATTTAGAGCATGAGTCACATTTAGTCAGATCATCTTCTTTAATAAAATTTTATGTGCTCTGGTGAATTTTACACAAATTGCCATGCTAGCGGTCTTATGCAGATTTTTTTTAGCACCACCATAATCTGTATGTATTTATGCAGTGCACCTCATCCCTTTCTTTATTATGACTCAACCCTAGACAGTTAATTTTAACAATCTCCCTACCTTTTAGATGGGAGTTGCACAGAGCACATAGATATGTTTGATGCCAGATATTGCACCCCTACCATCATATGTTGAGACGAACTGTCAGTCTGTCATCTATAACAGCCAAAACAGGAACATTCTCCTAAACATTATGCTCATTTGAACGAGGTCAGGTTAGTATTTTGAAAATCTTCCTGTTAAGGCATGTCTACCACAGATTTGCCACCAATCACTTTTTTTAATGTTCAGAAACTAACAAGAGACCTTTTTTGTAGTGAAACAAAACACCTGCTGCAGGATGGCTAGAAATGTTATAACAGGCTAACTAACTAGCTAACATCAGCCTCTCATCATCTGAAAAGATGAAGACAATTCTGCTGTAATTCCAGCCTTTCAACTGGATGTGTAAGCGGCACGTAACGTAATAGTCGTGTTTCACCTGTGAGCTCCCTTCCAACAAGGAGCCTTTCAGACTTGAAACAACTACGTTCCACACAGCAGGTCCCGCGAGGTCACAGAGTCACAAGAGAATTGTAACGCTACCCGTGATTTCATGAGTTCATGTGATAACAGCAGGAAGAAAGACGCCAGCGTGTATCCAAAAATACCTGTGGGTGATTTTCTGTTCTGTTTACCTCCACTAGGGATGTTTTCCGGGAATTGACGTATATTTTTTACTAGTTAAAGAGCAAGTCACCCCCTACCAGAGACTTACCAGAGTGTGAATGAGTTAATGGCTGATTGTGTTGTGAAGCACCTTGAGGGGTTGTAGAACGCTAAGAAGGCACTATACAAATACAGGCCATTTACCATTTACATCACTCCCTTTTCCTTTTTGAAAAATGCAACAAATGCTGTTGTAGAGGGCGGAGACGCAAACAAATACACACACACACACACACACACACACACACACACACACACACACACACACACACACACACACACACACACACACAAATGCACCCAACACAATCATATGGTCATTGGTTGATATCACTTTAGCTCCACCCCCTGACAGACATTAAGCCCTGAATAACACATGCATAATGCAATTCACACCAAACTACACACAAATGATTGTGTGAACCTACAAACTGCTCCATGGGATATTTTCCTACATTTGGGACAGCGCCCCCTAGAAATAATAAAACCTTTGTAACTTTTACATTGTGACATCATAATGTACGAGCTAACTAGCCACTAGCAATGGCAGATTCAAATGCAGTGCAGAGTTTTTACCTGAAGAAGGCACAACACTGACAGTTTTAGGCAGACAATTTAAATTTGAACTCACATGCACAAAAGTGCCAAATTTTTTTCTACACGTGTGTTCAGCATGATTAGACACTCATTTATGACTTGCTCTTTAAGCATATGGAAATCAAACGAAACTTTTATTTAGAAATGTTCCCGATGTTTTACATTGCTTTCGTGTCTCACTTCCTGTCTGGCCCGATCTGACTTGCAGCGACTGGTCAGTTCCGGAAGTGTAGCACATAAAATAGACTCAAAGCATAAGAAACACGTTCCTTCTGGGACGCTTCAAAAACTTGAAGCTTTGCGGCCCGTGGAAACATACGCCTAATCGCTGCATGACATGTTTAACAGATGTTACACATCTGGTGCAAAGGCCCAGTAAACATTTTTACATTACAACTACAACAAAATTCAGTTGGTGCATATTTTGTCTTTTTCTTAGAGTCTTCCATTTTTAAAACATATTGCTTAACCTAAAAAGCTGCCCCAGGGCAGCTGTGGCTCCAGTATAGTTTATCACCATCAGGGTGTGAATGTGTGTGTGTGAATGGGTGAATGACTGATTGTGTTGTAAAGTGCCTTTGGGGGTTCCAGGACTCTAGAAGGTGCTAAATCAAATACAGATCCTTTACCATATTGTACACTCCCAGTGAATGCAGGTATTTTCCTATAACTCTCCTGGGTAGGAAACTAAAAGTTTGCATTGATAAGTAATGAGTGTTCTCAGACACACTTGTATTTATGTGGTTTTTGCATTTTGCACCTGTGCAGTGGCACATATGTTTTTTTGTAAATCATTATGTGCATGTAACCGTTTTTGCAAGTACAGATCCTTTTAAATACGGATCTAGAACTTGATTTGAACAGGGGTGTCAAGGATTGTTTCATTGTTCAACCATTGCATTTGTTCAATCATAGGATTTTGTAAACCACAATCTTTTATAAGTTATCTTAATTTCTATATTTCTTGTTTTGACTAAAGTATAAATGCCGATGCTTTAAACTAAGCTTTCATCTTTTTTAAGAGGATGCAGCATTGAATTCTAGTAAAAGGTATACTTCAGCCTCTGTACGCTTAACATTTTTGTCTGCAAAGGAGACATTATGCAGCAAATGCTGAATACTTTTTATCCCTAAATACAAAAACCCCTACCTTGCAAATGTAACAACCTCAGAGGTGTTGCACAAGCACTCGTGTGAATGCCACTGCACACAGTTTTGTCGATAAATCCCCATTATGTGTGCTTATCGCAACCTTGAATGAAAGCCTTGGTGAATGCACCTGGCAAAATAGGGGATCTGCATGTCACGCTGGAAGGCATTCAAAGAATTAATTAAAAGTTGAAAGGGCCATAGAGAACGAGAGTCCCAGAGGCAGGGACGGCTAAAGAGACAGGCTTTAATAGAATGGAGACATAGAAGAGCATTCCACAGAGGAATGGATTTGTCTGAGCAAAAAAGGACAACAACAAACAGGTAATTCTGTTCCTGACCAAAGGTTATTCAGTCAATGAATTAGTCGATTTATTCATTAATGCAATTGACAACCATTTTTCTAAAGCATTCACATTGTTTTTGGCTTTTGCAAGTCTGGGAACATCTCACAACACTGGGGTTTGAGATAAAAAGGGAGGGGAAGAGAAATGATATGCAAGCTGACCATGTTTAAGAAGGGAGGTGGTGCAAAGCCAGGCATCACATGAAATGCTGAGAGACCAAATTCGCCCGTTAAATTGCGCAGTAATGAGGTCTGGGGGAAGTCAAGTGTTCAGGAATAGACCAAAGGATGTATGGTGTGTGTCAGAGACCGTGGCTCATAGCAACTGTGTGTGTGTGTGAGTGTGTGTGTGTGTGTGTGTGTGTGTGTGTGTGTGTGTGTGTGTGTGTGTGTGTGTGTGTGTGTGTGTGTGTGTGTGTAAATGGAAGCTGTTTTGCTACGGAGAGCTGATCGGGTCATTCTTGATGTTTAGATCTTCCAGCTCCTTCATTATCACTGCAAAGACACGCACGCACGCACGCACGCAAACACACACACACACACACACACACACACACACACACACACGACATTGTGGGGTGGATAAACGGATAAATGAGTGAGTTCTGACCACTGCACTGTGGAGGAAAACAATAACAAGGAAATGATGGGGAAGGAGGGAGGAAATGGGTGAGCCAGACAGACAGAAGGGTGGCGAGACAGAAATTAACACCACGGAATAAAGGAAGAGAGAACTCAAAACTCAATGGAAAAATAAACCATGTCAAGAGACAACAAAATCTAGATTGGTTTGTCTAGCATTTTTCATTCTATAGATGCAAACATAATTTTCAAACCTTTATTATTTTATTTAGCTAATCTTCACTTGTAATTAAAAAGTGTTTGCTTATCTGAAACATTTAATACAGAAAGCATTTTCAACTGACTCAATTATGTTCCACAGTCCCCGTATCTTTAGGAGCACCACGTGATTTTGATTTAGTCTTAGGTTTATCCTAAAATAAAGCAGTCTTAATGCCAAGGGTGTTCTGCCTTTATTTTGAAGCACATTTAGCGCAGCTTTTTCCTTCATTTTTCCACCATGATGCCAAAACTGACCTAGTTTTCCTACTTTAAATGAATGCACCATTAAGTGGATCCTATAAAGATTTGATCACACCTATGAAACACTGAACTGTACCGGTAAAAAGTTTACTTGGGGCATTAAAATACAAATAAAAATACTTAAATGAGGGTTACAAGAAAGGTGTAGTGAAAGGAGAAATGTGCACATGAGACACTCTGATTTCATGACCCAAATTTTAGTGAAAGACGAGTTTTAGGGGAAGGGGAAGAAGAGAGACGGGTGATATTACTGCGTGGGAGGTGAAGAGAAACCATGAGGAGGTCATAATTAACTGCTATCGTCTCTCCCGCAGACCCATCACAAGTAACAACTCACTCAGAGAGAGAGAGAGAGAGAGAGAGAGAGAGAGAGAGAGAGAGAGAGAGAGAGAGAGAGAGAGAGAGAGAGAGAGAGAGAGAGAGAGAGAGAGAGAGAGAATGCTGGCTCCCTAGTGGGGTAAACAGAGTAAATAGAGAGAAATAGGTGATGGAGCAGGGGGAAAGGGGGGAAAATGTCTCAAATTGAAAAATGCGGTTCTCAGTACTAATGTCTGCAACAGAGACGAGTTAGGCCAAAGTTGGTGGCAATCTTTCATTTAGTATTTCCAAAACTGTTTCTGGAAAATTGATACATACAACTGAATCATGAGATGGGAAAACATTGGAAATTAAAGTATATTACCTTTATTTAATTAGTGCAATAACTAAGACTTATTAGGATGACAGCATGGTACTGTGTTGTTATGTGACAACAGTGCTGCCATGCAGACAATGGGTGTGCTCTAGAGGAAAAATAACATCCTGAACTCTCCAAATTTCATTTATATTCAGTTGAGTTTTAAATAAAATAGAAAATAAATTTGTAGCAAGTCTTTAATCTAGTTTATTTTCACAACTTGTGACCAAAAATGCCTGTTCAAACACTTTTGATTTAGAGGTACAAATGTTACATTTTGTTTCTGAGTAAAGTTTTATTGTGCAACTATTTTCCAATAACTAGAGACATTTTTTGACCCAGACTTAGAAAGAGACTTTATGTTGCCTGATTTTTCTGCATTAAAAAATACTCTTCAGAAAGAAGCGTCTTTGGTTTTGTGGAAAAAAAGCATTTTGATCTCTTGCTCTGTTTTCAAAAGAATTATATGACCAGGTGTGTTTATTTTACTAAGATAGGAGACTCTTGAGAATAACTGGGAAGAAAAAAATGATGGCAGCTGTCCATCATTTCCTTCCGAGTGACAACATCCGACCTTGAGGCTGAACAGGGATGCTGCGGACATATGATGTGTTTTAGTGCTAAATAGTTGGAAGTAAGTAGACTGCAGTTAGAAGAGTTGATGGTTATGGCTGTAACAAGCTCATGTACAGTATCTTAGTTGTTCTTGTATTAGATGGTTCAGTTTCAAAAACAAAATGTGTTTAAGGGATGCTTGTTTGGAGGTTTTAAAATAAATTAGACTTTTCTTTTTCTAACTAAGTTGCAGGCATTCATCTTTGCTGCTTCAAAAACACACAAAATACCAACAATACAGAAAGTCCCTCCAAGTTATACCTTCATAGTTTTTTTTTTTGCCTTTTGCAGTCACCATTTTGATACAAATAAAAATGTGTAATGAAGTTTTGTCAGTTTTTCCAGTTCCTGCTACATGATGGTTGTTAGCCAATAGTCACTGCGTAAATAGTTTGTGTAATGTAACACATTCAGCATAACAACTATTTATGGCTCATTTTAATGGTCTTCTTTTGATTTATAAAGGATTCCTCTGAGACTACAGGACTGTATGATGTTTTTATTTTTCTTAACTTTAGGTTTTAATTATTAATACTTTTATGCTTAAGCCTTGTGTGTGTGCGTGCGTGCGTTATTTAATGCAACATTCCAATTATAAAGTCTCTATCTTACAAAGAGGCTTTATTAAAACTGTACTATGAAAGAAAAACCAGGTTAACATAAGTCTAGTTTGATCTGATCAGACGTGTGGGATGTTATCCCTGTGCTCTAGCAGGATTTAAAGTTGTTAGTGTTAAATTTTTATTAGACTGTATGTTGTGGGAAGCATGTCCTCGCACCTCATGTAAATGGTAAATGCATCTCTGCTGACACACAGGATAAATGTTTGGGGTTATGTGGTTATTTATTACAGACCGCCGTGTGCAGGCAGATTCATCCCCTCCTCTCTTCTAATCTCTAATCCTTCACACAGCTGGGCCCTGTGTGTGTGTGTGTGTGTGTGTGTGTGTGTGTGTGTGTGTGTGTGTGCGCGTGCGTGTGTGTGTGTGTGCGCGTGCGTGCGTGCGTGCGTGCGTGTGTGTGTGTGTGTGCATGCGTGTGTGTGTTTTTACCTCATTAAAACTCTTTTCTGGTATAATCACTGACCTTGTCAGGACCAGCAGTGCTTATTGTTCCAAAAGTCCAATCCTAATGAGACTGAACATTAATTCTGGGGTTGTGGTAAGGGTTTGGGGTAAATCTGGAATTAGTTTTAGGTCTAAACTGGTGAGGAATAAAGCCAGGGTCTTGGTCGGTCTGCTCAGAATCAATAGCAATCAATGCAAAGTCCTCAGAAGGACAGCTGTGCACACTCGTGAGCACAATTTAAGTAGCATTCATGCGTGCATGTGTGTGTGTGTGTGTGTGTGTGTGTGTGTGTGTGTGTGTGTGTGTGTGTGTGTGTGTGTGTGTGTGTGTGTGTGTGTGTGTGTGTGTGTGTGTGTGTGTGCGTGCGTGTGTGTTTGCTTTGCCGTGGGGATGTGTCTTTCATTACGTGCATGGGTTTTGGGTATTCATCTGTGTGTGAGAAACAGGAAACATTTATTTAGAGGTTAATTTGGATTTTAAGAGGCAGCAGTGGGAGGTGCAACATACTGAACATTATGTATGGAAAAAACTGAAAGACTTTTTAAAATGTGCATTTCTCCTCGGTGTGAAATCATTTCCATCCCTGAGTGTTTTAAATGATCAGTTTTCTTTCTATAACCTCTGACCGTGATACGTTACATTCACCTAAGGGTCACACGTTAAAATGGCTCCAAGAATATATTTGACATATAAAATTAGAACTGTTAAGAGGTGAAACATTTACATTTTAATTATTTTTACATAAATAATCTCCTGAGACCCTCTGTCCATACAAATACACTGGCTTCTTGCACTATCACAATTTAATCAGCTAAAATTAGTCGTATTATTAAAAAAATATATTTTTTAAACTTGATTACATTTCTGCACTCTGCATGATCAGGCTCTTTGGTCTACTTCTAATCTGTTAAAGCTTTATTTCTAAACTTGTGTTCTCTGATCATTAAACTAGAATATAAGAAAAGTTGGTTTGGCTTGTTTCAAAACCAGAGAGCAACCCCCCTTTTATTTTTACGATGTATTTAAGGCTATCCAACCTTCTGGAAAGCAGCTGAAGACATTTTATCCTGAAAAGCTTATTATTTGTTTTTATATTTTAGGCTGAAAAATGTATTCCTTAACCAGTGAAATTTGTTAAAACACACTTTTCTAACGTGTTCTAAAACAGTGAGTTTCTGATTGAGTCCTGCTAATTGTAATTTCAAAAGAAATGTATTAAATGTTTACCAAAGTTAATTATTCCAACATCTTAAACAGAACTCGTTGCATGAAAGATGCTGGTTACTAGTTCATTTACAGGTGTCCTTGTTTTTCTGTTCTTTCCTTTAAATCAGTAAACAATATTTTTGAAGGATTTTTCTTTTTACTTTAAAAACTGTTTTAAAAAAGCCATCAGAAATCTACCTGGTAACATATCTAATATTTGTTAGGATGACTTTCAGACTAATCCTTTAATCAATGCTTTTCTGCATTAACTGTTGAATGATTTTATGATATTTTTCTTTTTAAGAAAAGGAAGTGAAACATTTTTTTAAGTTTCAACCAGCTCCTCCAGTAGGACCCCAAGGCGTTCCCCGGCCAGTTGGGAGATGTGCTTTCTCCGATGTGTCCTGGGTCGACCAGGGGGCCTCCTGCCGGCAGGACATGCCTGAAACACCTCCCTGGAGAGGCATCCAGGAGGCATCCTAACAAAATGCCCAAACCACCTCAACTGACAACTGACTCCTCTCGATATGAAGGAGCAGCGGCTCTACTCAGAGTCTCTCCCAAATGTCCGAGCTCCTCACCCTATTCCTAAGGCTGAGCCCAGCCACCCTGTGGAGAAAACTCATGTTGGCTGCTTGTAGTCACGATCTTGTTCTTTCGGGTATTACTCAAACTTCATGACCGTAGGTGAGGACTGGGCGGTTGATCGACTGGTAAATCGAGAGCCTTGCTTTCTGGCTCAACTCCTTCTTCACCACGAGACCGGTTAAGCGTCCGCATCACTGCAGACGCTGCCCCAATCCGCCTGTCGATCTCCTGCTCCCTCCTTCCCTCACTCGTGAAGAAGACCCCGAGATACTTGAACTCCTCCAGTTGAGGCAGGACCTCTCTCCTAACCCGGAGTTGGCAAGCCGCCCTTTTCCGGTCGAGAATCATGGTCTCAGACTTGGAGGTGCTGATCCTCATCTCAGCCGCTTCACACTCGGCTGTGAACCTCCCCAGCAAGAACTGTCGGTCAGAGCCTGATGAAGCTAGGAGGACCACGTCATCCGCATAAAGCAGAGATGAGATTCTCCTGCCACCAAACTCCACACTTTTTACACCACGGCTGTGCCTAGAAATCCTGTTCATAAACGTTATGAACAGGACCGGTGACAAATGGCAGCCTTGGCGGAGTCCAACCCTCACTGGGAACAGGTCCGACTTACTGCTGGCTATGCGGACTCCACATTTATCTCAGGTTTTATTTTGGTGGTTTAATAATCAGATGGCTGAAATGAATAGCTGTACTCGTATAGATGCTCGTTACATGTTCATCTTCATTTCTGTATATTAAAGCAATTAACTGTTGTGTTGAGACAGGCTGCAAAAAGCAACAAAAGAAAAAACAAACAAACAAACATTTGTATTACGCTTTTCTATGTCAGCGCTTTACAGTGCAATCATTCATGGTGATAGTGTAGCCATGACTGCCCAGGGGCAGAGTGACAGAAATTAGGCTGCTGCACCACTGGAGTGAACAAATGCTGAACTGTATCTAGAAAACTGTGTGTGTGTGTGTGTGTGTGTGTGTGTGTGTGTGTGTGTGTGTGTGTGTGTGTGTGTGTGTGTGTGCTTATCTTTTCTTATTCTTATTAAAATCTAAATCTAAATAATCTCAATAAATGTTCATAATGGAATATCACATTTATGAAAACATAAATAATGAGGTCATTTTGAACAATTTCACTTATTTCTCTTGTGATAATGTTCCTCGGCCATTTGCCCATTTAATGAGTGATAATATTAGTTAACCAGAAGTAACCATGGAAATGTTTTTTCCAACCTTTTACATCACACTTTAATTTTTTTTTTCTCTTCAGAGCGGACCCAGAAGACCTCTGTCTCCGTCCGACCTTTATCCAACATGAGAACTTTTGTAAACACCAACATTAATCTTAGTCAAGAATATTAGTGGTGCATATTTACCATGGTGCAGTAAAAAAAAAATAGCGAGAAAGAACAAGAGCGAAGAAAAGAGCAAAACTAACATCTATTTAATACCAAAAACTTTAATTCTAATTATCGTTGGAGGAGGGACGGATTAACATTAATTATCAAACTAATATTTACAATATAATTAATATAAATCATAATCAGTTCTAATTTCTTAAACATTTTCCATTCAAAATCTATTCATATTAAAAAAAGACAAGCTGAAGAATAACGGACACACCAATATGCCGGAGTGTGTTTAAGATGTCATAACGGACATAAGATGGAACCAGCCACAAAGATATTGCTCCCAGGCCTCAGTGGGTCGCAGTAAATTAGTCCAGCATTTTTACCTGCCTCTCAGCATAATTACCTCGGAGCAGTTGCACTTGTGTTTTCTGTCACTAAATCAGGTCAAGATGAGGGTGTAATAGGGCTGAAAGTGGCAGAGAAAGAAAAGTATATAAGTAAAAGAAACACGCGTGTTTGTGGCGTGGTGGTGGGTTAGAGAGCAGAGCAGATGGGCTCAGATCAGGGAAACAAAATGAGTCTGATGATGACAACCAGATAATTATACTGCATCTGATGGAGGACGGTTCTAGCGATGAGGGGGAGTACTGGAACAGGTTCATCTAAATTAATATAAAAAGGAGGACATGTTCACACATGAGACTGATCAGAGGAGCGTTGTGTTGTCTTTAATTACGGGTACAGACCAAGAGATGAACATAGACGATTCATTTAAAACTAAAACCAAAAGGCCTAAAATGTCTTTCAGGGACATTTGAAGTGTTTTATATGAAACTAATAATAATAATAATAATAATAATAATAATAATAATAATATGTGGCCTTCAGAAGTTTACATCCTTCAGGCCTTCAGTCTAAATGCCGTCCAGACCAATGTGCTTCGATCAGAAAACAACTCCATCTTTAAAATTCCATAGCAGATTTTAACTTTTACACAGCCATCAGTTTTATCTAAAATAGTTATTTACATGAAGGTAGTCTAGTAGGAACAAGAGAATAACATAGCTCAGCTGCGTCTGTTTCAGGAAGTAAAATCAAACAAGTAGCTTCAGACTGAAGGATTTGGACTAGGGTTGTCACGGTATGAAAATTTAACCTCACGGTTATTGTGACCAAAATTATCACGGTTTTCGGTATTATCGCGGTATTTTTTAAACAGTGTTGCATATGTTCAGAAAGCATTGATAGTCCTGTTCTACACAAACTGAAATAGTTTTGAAAAGGTTTAACAGTGTTTATTAAACCTAAAATAACACAAAGCCTTAGCAAAAGTGCAACTTTTCACAAGTAAAGGAACACATAGCTTCTTTTTCTGGAACATGTTACAGTAGTCAGTGCAGGTTTAAATTATACAAATCCAAACATTCAAAACATAAACAATATGTAAACAAGTCAAAGAAACACCACTTGTTTTCTCATATACTTGTTTTCTTCATTATCAAAATGAAAATCTAAAACTCCAGTCCACACTTGACTTGAGCACTGTACAAGTCAACCTTAAAAAATATGTATTTAAAATAAATAGCCACTTTAAACAAATTACTAAAATAACTACTACACTATGTAATCAAATCCAAATGTTCAAGTATAAATGGCATTGAATAAGTAAACGAATCAATGACAAGGAACTAATTGTATATTTCTCTTCATCATCAACAAATACGATGCTTCATCCAGCAACAGGGTGTCCGTGACACGGTTTAAATGCTGGCAGAGGACGCTGCGGCTGCAGTGTATAGTGACTCGTTGCATTCTCCCTCAACCAAAAGTCCTCACGTCATGCATTTAAGCTAAAATGCTAATGTTAACTTACCTTGCACTGGCTGTAGAGACGTGGGTGATGGTCACGCAGATGTGCTATTAGATTCGAAGTGTTACCTTTTGCAGACACTTGTTTCCTGCACGTTCTGCAAACGGGATACCAGTCTTCTATTAACTGTCCCTCAGCAATTTTCAGAAATCCAAAATATGCCCATACTTCCGATTTAGTCTTCTTTGAGGGCTGATGGATGTCCTGGGCGCTGCCGTCTCCTCCTTCGGCCATTATTTCAGCTTCAAGGTTTTGGTGCCGTTGCAAACTAAAAAGTGCGTGTGCGCGCCGCGGGAACTTCAGCTGAAGCGACGGTGGCTGGTAAGGGTCATCGCGCCGAAACCGCGGCCACGGTAAACCCACCGAGATAATTTAGTTTTTTAAAAACTGGACGGTTATTTTTATTGTCAACTTTTTTACCGGGGTTTACCGCTATACCGGTTACCGTGACAACCCTAATTTGGACTCTTATTTCCTGATATTTGAACATCTTCCCTCTGACTGGATAGCAGAAATGCGATTAACATTGACTCACTTTGCTCTACAACGTTGATGTTTTGTCTCCACAAATAACACAAGCTTGGATGAGTTCTGCCATGTGTTGACGTCGCTAAAGCTAACATTTAGCCTCTGCCAATTGAGGTGTTCTTTCCTGTTTCCTGGATGCTAAAACAACAACCCATGAGTCAAGATGGGTGAGACCATGAATGTTTAGTGACAGTGTGACGTAGATCTGTCAGGCTTTACAAATCCTAGAGTTTCGCTGTCTATTTTATCAGAAGCTAATGGGTGTAGGAGTTTATTTTCACGTTCAGCCTTCATGAAAAATGCAGAGGGACCAATTATATATTTATATATAATCAGTGATCCTCCTAAAACAGTAAAAAGTCCTTCTGTTCTTTAGTCGATGGTTAATCCTTCTGTTTCTCACCACGTGGCCTGCCACGGTTTACGCTTTACCTGCATTTTTGTCCTTTTATGCTTCAGTGACTTCCTCAATTTGTACATGTTCTTCACCAGCCTTTAGTTTGATTCACTTCCTCTAGGTCTTTATCTGAATTTTGAATTCATCCATCATCTCATTTATGACACTGATAGCAGTTTAAATGATTATAAATACTGTTCACAAGATCCTCTTGTCAAATTTAGTATATTGCAGGTGTTTTAGGAGATTTTGAGGTTGGATCCATTTAGACAAGCCATTTTTGGCTTGCGATGATGGTCCTAATGAATTCCCATCAAAATAAGTGTACTACCATCATAAAACAGCTTTCACCTTTTACCGCATTTCCTGCAAAGATTATTTTCAAAAACTTTAAACCACCATTCGTTTTAAATTACATGGTTGTTTCAGCCAAAAGTATTGAGCACTTCCTGCTGGAGCTGACATCTGGATGTACCAGAAGGCCCACGTTTAGCTACAGCTGGTGGTATTAACATGTGCAAGCAACCATATAATGCAAAGGTTATGGCCTTGTGAAGTATTATAAACCAGTGTTTGAATGAGCTGCCATAAAAATCTTGTGATTGTTTTTGTCTCAGGAACTTTTACACAGAGATATAATGGCCCAACAAAAGCTTTTAAATCAAGTAGTCACTCATCGACTTTCTTCATATTTTAGACCTAAATGTTACCCACACTTGATGTAGTACCATTTAAAAAGGACACAATGTGACATTTTCCCTGTGGCCAGATTACCACACTTCAGAGTTGGTGGGCCGCTGGTGGAAGAGTGTAGCTGATACGGTGGACCTGGAGTCTGCTTCCAGCACCTTTCCTACATGTTTTAGATCATGAACACAGCTGATTTGTTTCATCTAGTGATGAGCCGCTCCTGTAGACACTAATGAAGGCTGAGAAGATGTTTCAGCACTTAGATTACGTTGTTAAAAAGCTAAACGCACAGACAAGACGATAAGTTTCATTTTTGGTTTTACCGCAGTGAATTATTAAAGGAGGGAAGGCAGTGCTAAAAGCAAGCAAACTGCCTAGTATCCCTTTAATAGGACTTCACTGAAAACTTCCCTTACTATATTCTTGGGGGAATTCATTTGCATTAATGCCAGGTTTCCTTAAATTAAAACTTACAGTAAAATAACTTATGAATTCTGGATTCACAATGCTCTTATGTACTTCAAGTCAAGCCAATAAATGAATTAAAAAACACCACTCTCCGTTAAAGGGACACATGTGAAAGACCGACCAATATCATGACGTCGATTATGGACTAAAACCGTTTAACCACACAGTGATTAATAGCAGTGGGCAAGCGCAGAGATGCCACTGCAGGACTTTTAGTGAAACTGAGATAAAAAATTGAGAAAATTTAGCAACAGCCATTAGTCACAGCAGGGAAATGTGGATAAACACTGCTAGAATCCCACAGAGCTAATTATATCTCTAACATTTTGAATTTTTTTCTCCATCATGCTGTGAACGTTCCAAATTGATGCAATTTAAACAAATTTGAGTAAGTCTTTTCAATAAACCTCTGCACAATTAATCTTTTAATCTGCTATTTTTTGTGTTAGTTACAGTTTTTCTGCCATATTGGGAGAAAACCCCAGACAAATTAATACATAAAAAACATTTAGATGAAGAATTTATCATTTGACCTTACTGTGCAATACCTGTAGGCAATGCTTGACTGTGAAAGTACATTTTTGTAATGTGAATCTTGCAGACAGAAGGCATGGATACATGTCCCAGTCCTATTTGTGCTGTATAGATAGTGAAAATGTGGGAAGCTGCAAGCAGAAACAATGGAGTGGCAGAAAAATAGCATATTGCATACATTCGTTTAGGGTGGCAAACTACACAAACTGAAAAGAAAATGTGGTCCAGGTATGGGTAAAGGATGAGAAAATAGAAAATACTGAGAGAAAAAAGCAGATTTCAGTATTTCTAATTCAAGTATTTGTTTTATTATGACTGCATTCATTCTGTTTGCACGTCTCGTTGTTTGTTTTACTTTCACCTTTAAGCTAGCATACCTATAGCTTACAATCCATCAAAAAAGCATGCACACACACATATTCTGAATGCCGATTTTGTCTTACGTGCACATGCATGCATAGCCACGCATAAATACTTTTGTCCTTTATCCGTCCGTCATTTGTGCACACATTGGGACCTGTGCAAACGCTCACCAAGCTCACTGACAGGTCAGTTTACCACCACATAACATAGCGAGTGCAGAGAGAAGCTGCTAAATATAGCAGCAGACTGAGCAGAATATCAATTCCTCTCACGCTCAAACAACACAGACGAGGAGTGCGATGGTCCAGATGAGGCAATAAGGCACTGTTTTTCAAAGACATCTTCAAAGCCCTGAGGTGCTTAATGGTTGGCTTAAAATAAATGTACTGTGGGCAGATAAACAGATTTTACTGACATATGTGGTGGATGCCAAGAATAAATTTTTAGTAATAGGTTTGACTTTTTTGTTTAAAAAAAAATATTTGGTTGTTTGTCTCTGTCCTGGCTCTGTAATGGTCTGGCGATCTGTCAGCTGGGAGTGGCTCAAAGACCACCACCGCCCCACACAAACTCCCCCCCCATGATCACAAATGGGACAAAGCGGGCATGGAAAATGAACGAATGCTTGTTTGCTTATTTGTATTTGTTTCTGACCAGAGCAGCGTGCTTCTGCATAGCACCGATTCTTCTGGCTTCTATTTGACAACCATTTGAGCAACACCATGAATAAGAATAAGGATGCTTTATAAAACTGAATATATATTTTCAAACACTACAGATATTATACAACTCTTGTGTAGCTGTGGAGTTATTGTAAGGATCCATTTTTGTCTATTTTCTGTACCTGCATGATTCTTTGCAGGGCTGTAGAGAGCTGGTGTCTATCACCAGCGGTACAAGGAAGAGAGGTAGGGTTCTCCAAACACCAGTCCGTTACTGGAGAAACTCCATCCATCTATCCATTTTGAGCCATTTATTCATGAATGGGTAGTGGGGGAAGCAACCCAAGCAGAGAGGTCCAAGACTTCGCTGACTTGGGCCAGCTCCTCCGGTGGAGTCCCAAGACATTCCCTGGCCAACTGACAAACATAGTCCGTCCACTGTGTCCTAAGTCTTCTTTAAGGTCTCCTCCCGGTGGATGTGTCCAGAAAACCTCACCAGGGAGGCGTCCAGGAGGTGCCCGAGCCACCTCAACTGGCTCCTCTCGATGTGGAGGAGCAGCGGGTTTACTTCGAGCCCCTTCCAGGTGACCGACCTTCTCATCCTATCTCTAAGGGAGAGCCCAGCCACCCTGTGGAGAAAGCTCATTTCAGCCTCTTGTATCTGCGATCTTGTTGTTTTGGTCACTACCTAAAGCTCATGACCATAAGTGAAGGTTGGAACGTAGATTGATCAGTAAATCGAGAGCTTTGCCCTATGGCTCAGCTCTGTCTTCATCACGACAGACCGGTACAACACCCGCAGTACTGTAGACACAGCACCAATCTGCCTATTGATCTCACGTTCCACATATGAGGCAAAACAATAATGGAAATCACCTTACCTCACCCAGACACAGGTCATCGGGGCTCCCTTCTGGAGCCAGGCCTGCAGTTGGGGCAAGTTGGCGAGCTCTTGGTGGCACCACTGTGAAGATTGCAAAATCCACAGATCAAAGGACAGAAGTTGTGTTAATGTGCAAAAATGACAGTCTTAAGGTAGAAATGTAGTTGCACATAATATTCCTTGTGCATGTAGGCACAATACGCTTTTGCATTCTGGTATTTATGAATGTGAATCCACCACTTAAGCAGTTTTTTTTTATTTGTCAACTCTATTCAAATGATAAAGAAAAAAAGAGATTTTACATTTCTGAGAAACTATGGTCTGTATTTGTATTTTTGTGTAGCACATTCTTAGGGTCTACAACCCCTCAAGGTTTTTCACAACACAATCAGTCATCCACACACTCGCACACAGGTGATGATAAGCTACAACACAGCCACAGCTGCCCTGGGGCACACTGAGGGAGTCCAGGCTGCCGAAAACAGGCACCACCGGTCCCTCCGACCACTGCCAGCAGGCAAGGCAGGTCAAGTGTCTTGCCCAAATACACAACAACAGCATTCTCTGACGGGAGCTGGAATGAAACCTACAACCTTCCGATTACCGAACAACCCACTGTACCTCCTGAGCTACTGCTGCCCCACTGATCCTCAGAACATTTGTATCAAGAATGCTTCCCAAACAAGAGAGTTTGTGCTCTTCTTCTGCTGCTTTGACTTTTGTGGTCTTTTTTTTTTTGTCTGTTGTTCAAATGGCACCACAGTCAGTAGAGTGCAGCTGAAGCTGCTGTGGCGTTGGTGAAAGTTTCTGCCTTAAAACTGAGTTCAGTCAGTGTGACTTTTATCCATCTTTTATAAAATCTTTTATCATGAAGAAATAAAAAGTCAGCATTTGATGACATATGTGGAAAAATATGAAGAAGTGTCAGGAATTATCTGGAAAATATTTGCAGTCTAACTGCTGCTGTGACCAGCTCCTCGTCTGTGTCCTTTTCCACCTCGTTAGAATCAGAATCTAATAAGATTTTCAACGCCAGCGCTTGCGCTCCACATTATTGTTGCACTGATGTTGATGATGTAAGCAGTTCTGCTGTGGCAGAAAATCGCACTGCCTAGCATATATTAAATTTTACATAGTGCAGTGTGACTGAAGTCACTATCAAGAGCTTCCATCAAACTCCCAAAACGTGGCACATTCATGTCCTTTCTGAGTCTGAAATTCAGCAGATCCAAATTTCTTAACATAAAACCATCTCTCTTTTCCTTCATAATGGAAAACAGTCATTTAGAAAGTTCATCTGTAGGTGTTGGTTTTTTTTCTACTCTTTTCATTTTTTAAACTGTCGTGTAGTTTTTTTTCTATAATGAAACCCAGGGGTTTGTAAAGCCACTCTGCAAAGGTGTGCTATAATTTCATGTACCTCATTGAAGCCAGAAGCTCCAACCACCAGGGATTTAACTGCAGCAGAATAAAACGCTACAGAGTATTCTCTTGAGGATTATTATTTTGATAGAACAAAGATTTGGAAATAAAGGGTCCACATAAATGGAAGCATGGAAAGACAGTTAAAGAGTGGAGATGTCTCTCATGAAGATAATTAGTATTTTCTTCAATGAAACCAGAGAGAGTTGTGAAGCTTTGTGTACAATCAGCCAAACTGTGAAAAAAATGACTTGCATTTTGAGATTGAAAACCAGGCAAACGTGATTTGTCATGCTTGTGCCATGGCCACTGCTCACCAGCTTTTCAGACTGTGCTACAAATAAACATTCATCATCTGCTTTACTGGAAAAATCAAAGCTAAAGATATGCCTGTACACTTACTTTACGGCATTGCATTGAAAGGTTTTCAATTATATGAAAAATCTGTGGTGTTAAATAAGCATGTAGGCAGTCATTTATATTTCATTCAGCTATATGTTTCTACAGCCTTGCATATTATTATCATTTAATGACCTCCTTTTTCTATCATCTTCATAAACCTTGACTTATGTGTGAACGTTTACCTGAGACTGTCGGAATGTCAGGCCAATCAACTGTCCTGCTGTCATGCTGTTATTTCATGTCCTGGTGGTGAGACGCCTCTATAGGTCTCTGATGTGAGTAATGATTTTCTAATAATCTGCAGCTTGTTAGCTCAGCTGGCTGGGAAAGCAAATGCCAAAATGCCCACATCCTGTTTGATGTGTGATTCATTGTGTACTCCACTAAAACCAAAAGTGAAGACTGTCGGTTTCATTTTATTAGCCCTTTGATCAATACTGGATGGATGGTTTTGAAAAAGTGACATAATTTTTGCATCACAGGCCATATTTGAAGGTGCTCAAAGCATTTTCAGTCACTTGCTTTAAAAAAAATCTTATTTTGTACTGACTTGTAGGTTGCTGCTTTTCAGGAATATAATTGGAATCTTGAGATCTTATTTTAGAAGCTCTTAGTATAGATTCCCTTTGAGATTACCAATGAAAGAGAGAGAAAAATAAGGCAGTAATGACAGATGCTCTCCTTTGAATGAATCAACATAATTCACTTTCCTGATATTGTGAATGACAGAGAAGAGGGGAAAAAGGGACAATTCCATTTCAAGCATTATAATAGGTTTAGACAGTATGTACACAAGGTTTGTTGGCGAGATGACAGTTTCACATGAATGCATTAGATAAGGGTGGGCCTCATCAATTCAGCCTTTCACTCTGTTTACTTCTAATTTGAACTGAAAACTGACACAGGCTATGATTCATTTACTTCTTGTATTTTGGAGAGAGCAGTGTCAGGCTACAGTGTGAACATTTGAACTCTCTTGATTTGCCATGATTTGTAGATTAAACCTGTAATGAATTACTGAATCCAGAAGAAAGGAAAAGGGGATGCATGGAAGCATTTTTTTTTTTGTAAATTTCATTGCCAAATGCTTTTAATCTAAAATGGGTTATCAGTGTTTTAGAAACTGACAATCTGGCCCAAAGTCAGTACACTAATTGAAATCAGGAGTGGGCCGAGCACTGACCCCTGTGGTACTTGGGAACTTTTTATTTATTTATTTATTTTTTTCCCCATTTCATGTCTGGCTGTGAGGCAAACATAATTAATGTCTGAATGCTGGTGACAAACCTTACGGTATTTACCCTCAGGTGGAGCATCAAAGCTTCTAAAAACTTTATTGTTATTGCTTTTTGAATGCTTTATAATTCCGACCAGACGCTGAGACAGAGGTGAAAGAGAAAGGAAGAGACAGGGGTGGGGGTGGGGGACAAAAATTAACAATGATGTACAAGAGTCTGCTTCTAGACCTGCAGAAAGAGAAAAACAACACACACAAAAAGAAGGGGACGCACCACAATACTGCAAGGGCAAGCTATCACTGCATCAACCTGATGAGGAAATATTAAATCAACATTATTTCAATGAACAATCACACGATAATAAATGACAGTACATTTAGTGCCAACCACAGCCTTAAGACATGTGTTGAAAATGCCCACAGTCCAAGTCCATACTTATGAGAGCACCATGTGAGCACCTGTGTGTGTACACGTGCTTGTATATGTAATGTTTCTCTATAGGAGTGTCCAATAGAGAGTGTGAGGAGCCACAGATCTGCCCCCCAAAGATGTGTAGGAGATGGAGGGAGCTCCAAGTCCGATATCCAGGAGCTGCCCTAGCGCTCAGAGACCCCAGGGAGACTGTAAGCAGAAAAGCCCCAGCCCCCTCTCGGGAGGCGCAGAGCATTGCTCTGGGGGGTCACAACCAGCAGCCAGCAGAGTTTCGGGAGACATCAGTGCAAAGCCCACAGGCCCGCCCGCAGCCTCCCACCCCCAAGCCGGCTGAACCCGGAACCCAGCGACCCGGGACCCAGGGACGACCAGCCCCGCAGAGGACCCAACAGAGCCCAGGGACTCAGATCCCACCAGGCAGCCACCAGGATCGATCAGGCAGACTCCAAAAAGCTTAAACACCCTGACCCGGTAGCCGTGACCACACTGGCAGACCAAGGCATCACACTCCACACCAAGTGTGGCAGGGGTAGGGTAGGCAGAGATGTGTAGTAGCACAAAAAGTCCCAGGAGAGGGGAGGAGTCCAAGACATATACAGTCATACACAGACACAGTCACATACTCCCTCCCACATACTTACACATACACATACAACCAAAGACTTACAAAAATGAATGTTAGACACCCACTCATGCTCCCCCATACTCAAACACACCCTATTCACTTTGGTCCCGGTACTGCTGCACAATGGGTACAACCATCACCGGTTCCCAGAGTTCGCCCCTTTCTGCTGGAGTGATGATGAGCAGGCCAACGCTGAGCAAAGCATCCCACCAACCCAGACCCCAACAAGATGGCCAGCACCCCCTCCTAGCCTCCAGCCCTGGGAAGCCAAGCGACAACAGAGGTGTGCTAAGACCCCTAGTCTCCCTCGGCCTGCTACAATACAGTGTTAGTGCGTGTTGATGAGGTGTATTCCATGGCTGTGGTGAGCGGGCATCGTCTGGCCTATGCCAGCTGATGCAACCGCACAACCCCACTTCCCCCTACAGCCCTCGGTGTCTAAGTGCAGTTTAAAATTGGAAGTGGGCACTGGCACTTGGGATGAGGCTGAAAGATCCCCTTTCCAAATGCCATTGAGTGTGCTCACTTAACAGGGAACCTTAGCAGGAGTCGTTTCTTTTGTATGGGGTGCAATAAAATAGTTTGGAAGCTGATTGAAATTTGTGATTTTAAAAGATATGCGGATTAATCTAGGGTTCTACAGTAGTAAATTAATCCTAACAAAAAAGTCCCAGAAAAAATGCAACAAAAATGTTCAAGAATAGAGATATGTAGGAGTTGTAATTTCAAAAATTAATTAAAACATCAGTTTGGTCGTAACCTAGCTCTTGTTTCTTTTTTCTCTCCTACAGGTCTTTGGATCTGTCTCCCTTGGTCACCACTCTTTTTTCTCCACCTGCTTGTGACTGCAGTTCATCTTCATGTTGAGTCTTAATCAAAGACAGCACATCAGATAGAGGTAGGTAAGGAATTTCCTGCCATATATGAATATGAATGTGTGCTAAATGAGGCTGTAAAAGTGGACTCTATAACACTATGAATCTTAACCCTTTAAGCGCCAAAGTCGCAGAATTGCGACAAGCAGTAATGTTGGATTTAATAAGCCACAGCAGCAGAAATGAGCCCTCATGCAGTTAATACGTTACACAGCGGGGTGGCAGACACCTGTAACTTCAATCCAAGCAGCATTTGTGGGTGTGTTACTATTGAAACTTTTGGAGTATTTAGAGCTTGAACCCCGCCCACCAGTCGCAGAGTTGCGGGGCTTGTCAAAGCAGTCAGGTCGAGTAAGAGTGAGCAAGTGGTAGAGGGAAAAAACACAATGCCGAGAGGAATGTTTAGTGCTGACGAAGCTCTTCGTGTAATACTGGCAGATTCGGATTCGGAGGAAGAATATTTCCTTTCCGAGGATGATCTGCGATCTTCTAGCGAGACGGAATGCGTGGCTTCAGCGCGCAGCAACAGGGAGTCTGACGACGTGGTTACACAAGCAGCCGATACACATAAGGTGGTTACCTTGTCCGATGTTCTGCGTCTCCGTGGTCGGAGAAAGAGATGTGGCAGCTTGTACCAGGTCTTATTCTTCGCTCCACGGGGGGTGGGGTGATGTGGTGGCGGTGATCGGGCCGGTGAAAACCCCGCTGGTGATCGATTCAGCCCCGGGGGGTGTAAACCGCAGGAATTGCAGCAGGAGAGGGAGGAACTGCTTTGAAAAAATCACTGCTAGCAAGGGGGTGGCCCAACACAGCCTCAGTGACAATAATAATGATGATGGCTGAACCAAGTTTGGGAGAAGAGGAACAGTATTCCAAGTGGATCAGGCATTTTGATGAGCCAGTTGGATACTGTGGAGACAGGGATCTGTCAAATTCAGAACACATTGATTTTCTGTCAGCTTTTTGGGATGAGGAATTCTGGACCCTCATCACAACTGAAACTAACCGATATGCTCGCCAGTATTTAGTAAGTAAGTAAGTAGTAAGTAACTTTATTTCTATAGCACCTCTCACAGACAAAAAGGTCACAAAGTGCTTCACAAGTTAAAAGGCAACAACATATAAATACAGTAAAACACAGCCACAATATACATAGTGTCAAATAAAACCAATCCGAATGAGACTAAGTTTAAAATGCCTGGAGAAACAAATGGGTTTTAAGATTGCTCTTAAAAACATCAACTGAGTCGATTGAGCGTAAAGACAGAGGTAGCTCATTCCAGAGCCTAGGAGCTTAGAGAGGGAGGAACTGAAATCTAGCTCCAGATATAATGACTGGTTAACTGTGACAGGAAAAACTTTGTGTGAACCCGATGAAAGTTAATACTGATGATATTAAGTGTGGATTTCCGCTACAATCGACTGGCACAGAAACTTGAGCCGGCTAGAAATAAGCATGGATAAGGCATCCCAACACACACTAGACCCACGCCTTATGTAATTTAGACCTGATTTTTAACGTTATATGATATGAAGCCGGCAATTTTTTAAATGACTGGACATCATTTTATTAATTTTCAACAACATTTTGATGAATATTTCCCAAGATTAAAAGTAGTCAAATGACTACATATTGTCTCTTTAAAGAGACATGTGCTGATTGAATAGTATATCTGGTTTCACACTGTCATGAAATGGAGGTTGTAGCAGGACCCAAAATGCAGGTAAATCCAGGGGCATTCAGGTATGGTTCAAAAAGTAAAACTGTTTATTTACAAGCTGTGGTATGGAGCAAGAACAGGCTGACAAAAACATGAGGAGAAAAACACAGATATGCCAACAAACACAAGGAACCAACAAAGAGCTATGAAAATGACTGAGTTCAAATACTGCTGCGGAGGCGAGTGAAGACAAAGGGAGCAGGTGCACTGATTACTGATGAGAATGACCAACAGGTGTGACTGGTAAGCAGAAGATGGGAGGCAATGCAAAAATACACGAGGACTGAACCAGAAAAAAATAAACTATAAGACACTAGAACTAAATACTGCAAAAATACAGTAATGGATGACCAAGTAAAAATAACTCAAAAATAGAAAGCATAACTATAACTAAACTGGATTGTTGGGAGAATAACCTAAACCATGAACAGGGACTGACTGAAGAAAATACACAACTAAATAAGAAATCAAACAGGATAAGCGGCTAAAGGTGACTGAGGCTGGGAATGAATGAATGAATGAATGAATGAATGAATGAATGAATGAATGAATGAATGAATGAATGATCAACCGAACAGGCCTTTTATGCATTACATCCTAATGATACCTAACACAAGGTTAAGTCCCCACTCACTAAGGTGTTTTGAGTTGGAGCCATTTCAGCTAAAGCCGCACTGTCGACGTAAACCTCCTGACCATTGCTCGCGGGTCTTTCTCCATAAATGGCGTCCATTTCTTGAAACCAATTCCACTGTCGCCTGTCCGATCCACTCCAACCGTTGTGGTCCTTGATTGTCCTGTACTCGCATTTCATTCATTTCAGTTTATCGCGAAACTGTTTGAAGGTTTTGCTGAATCCTTGCACAGCCAAGGCTTGTGAAAGCTCCTGAAACACCTTCTCGTTCCTCACTGCTCCATCTAGTTCTAGCTGGATCCTATCTACAGCAAGCAAAAAAAGAAGGGTTTTCACCCCGCTATTACTCCATGGCTGATTTGATTGGAGGTTAGACACCTTGCGTAGGTTAAGACAAATGCTAGCAAAGTAAGTGAAAGTTTTTTGTTTTTGTTATTAGGCGCTGTCAAATGATATCACTTCACTGATGCTGCTGGGCCAATCACAAGCTTTTCTATAGTGGCGCCAAGAGGTAGGCATGTATCTTTGGCTGGCCAGTCAGTCCGTAATGTCTACTCGGTCCCAGTCTGACCGTTGGGGAGGAGGTCTGAGAAAAAGAGTCACCTCAGCAGCGAAAACACAAATCTGACCTGTGTGTGAGACCAAATTCCGGTGCCGTTCGGCACCGTATGGGCCGTACCGATGCTAATGTGTAAGCGCCATATAGTACAGCAAACAAGAAAACCTGGACAAGGAAGAACACATGGAATGGACTAGGGAGACGGAATATAGACCGGACACAAGGTGACATGGACAGGAGAAAGGACATGACACATATCATCATTTGTCTTTATTATAACTCTGTTGAAGACTGGTGGTGACCCTAGATGTTTATGTTTATGTTTATGTATTTAGCAGATGCTTTTGTCCAAAGCGACTTACATCTAGATGTAGACGATAACTATAGAGGTGATATGTCAGCTTAGTTAATGACAAGTTTAACTTTTGAGTGCTTTGTGTGGTTTGTTCTGAAATTACCTTTCATGATAGCACCTTATTTTGCAGCAGAAACTGAGTGTTTACAGTCATTTTGAAATGTAGGGATTTCTTTTTTGATCTTGCATTTTGTGAGTGTAAAGTTATCAGCTGGGCATCGGCTGTTTTGAGGTAAACTGATGCATTTGTTACCGCTGTACTACAGTAAGGCACCTGAACTGAAACAAAACAACATCAGATCACTTGTGTTGTTGGCGAGTGATAGCTGGTAGGGATGTGCAGATGAATACTATAATATCGATACTCCAATTCTTGTTATTAATGTATTGGAACTCTCATTAAAGTATTGATATCTGAGTAATTTTAAGTTTTTAAATTTTCAGAACATTTTTCAAAAATTATGTTTTTAGACCGGAACTACTTCTTCCGCCAACCTTGGTTTGTAATATGGCACAATATAAATACCTTAAACCACCACTGAGGGTGCAGCGCACACTGCACTTCCTTCTGTTTATGCTGCGGATGAAACTCACCGTTAGCCATTGTTAATGTGGCCAAACGTAAACAGTCATTTGTGGAGCTACGTTAGTGCTACTAACAATGAAGTATGTTAACTGTAGAAAGAGTGTGAGGTATTGCAGCAGCACCACAAAACACTTTATGAAAATGTCATGATGAAAAACGTCAGAGGATGAGAGGAGGGAGCTGTTAACAAGCAGGTGTTATCCAGGTACAGCATGTGAGAATATGGAGCTTTTAAGATGTTTCCTACAGTCACTAAATTCAGGAATGTTATTTACATCTGTTCACTACAGGCTTTGGTTTGTTGTGCTGTTATTCAAACAAGTCTTCTGTATTTTTAAAACTAAGGCATCCATTTATCCAAATTTAAATTTAAAATGTATAAACGGCAAAAGATAAATGCTACAATCAATAGCTGCATGCATTTTAGTTGGAGTATCATCAGCCCCTGAAATCCTGAACATTTAATGAGCCTATGTTTAGTCATGTGAGGTTTAATATAGAGCAAGTATATCATACCAATTTGTTTATATTGTAGGTTAAATAAACAAAGAGCTATTAAAATGTACAGTATTTAAAACAAAATGTTTTAACATTAAAAATGTAGAAAACATTCCATAAATTAGAATGATAACAGTATTAATGAAAATTTCAGTTAAACAAATAAAGTTGTATTGCTTTTTTCTCATTTAGTCGACGTATTTTGACTGATGATTAACTGAAAATGTCACAATGTAGATAAAAACAAAAATATTTAATTATATGTAGTATTGGCTATTTCAATTCAAGTTGAAGCATTCTATTTAAAACTGGTGTTTGTAAACTCCCATTTCCGTTCTCCTCAGTGTAAGTTGTTGAGTCTAAATAAGAATTTAATAACATGTGACACCATTGTTTTATGTTACTGTATTTATACTACATGTAGCACTTTCAAACAGACTTGAATCTGCACCGAAGGGCCTTGAGTGTCTGTTAGTGCCTGTTTTTGTCTTCTTAAACTTTTGCTTTGCACTATCTTCCATTGGGAAAAGAGAAGGAAACTCATCTGGAGGTTATCCTGTTGTCTAGTAGCTCCGGTTTGGGCCAACTGAAAACAATAAGTGCAATCAGGGGCTGTGAACGAGCTGTTTCTCCCCTCCCTGAAAACACTCATCAAGTGATCTAGGTCTCAACGACTGCAATCAGCTGGTGCATGAACACCTGTTTCCAGTTAGTAGCACAGCATAAGTTTGGTGGCATAACTGAAGCGTCAGCGGAAGTGTCAGCCCTTGTGTCTCAGCCCCTCCGATGTGAAGACACTCCTGGGCAAAGACATACGTGTCTACCTGCGCGTGTCCACAGAGCAGGTACACAGCGCAAACAAACTCGACCCAGATGCTGCTCCATCAACACCTAGCAAAATGTGCCATTATCCTATACCTGTGGTCACTGGCTTCAGAGGATGGTCACACACAGCAAACCGCTTTCGTAACCTTCAAAACCTCCACTCTCTAAAACCAACTCCCCCCGAAGATACCCACCTGTCTATGGGACTGTGGAACTGCCAATCAGCTGTGAACAAAGCTGACTTCATTACTGCATATGCAAACCACCTGTCACTCGATGCACTGGCTCTCACTGAGTGCGTTTACATGCAGCCAGTAACCCTTTTAAAACCCGAATATTCACAATAACCCGGTTCCGCAGGTCCTTGTAAACACCGCCAAAAACCCGGATATGCTCATAACCGGGTTTTTAAAAACCCGGTTTCTACACCTGGGTAACCCTTTTCTAACCCGAATGTTTGGTCATGTAAACGCATATTGGGATATCCCCATCAAAGCGTGTGTTCTGCGCATGCTCTGTTCGCAAGGAATCTTGGTCTTTTGAGTAGCGAGATGTCTTGTATGCACCAGAACACCGGAAGTAAACAACAAGTTGGGAGCAAAATGGCGAGTCGCGGCACAGCACCACACTTTTGGAGTGACGAACAAACTAAAGCGCAAAGAAACGCGGTCGCTATCTCTTCCAAACTGGAAAACATGTTGTTTTCACAGATACTGGAACAAGAAGAACCGGAAATGACGCATATTGCGTCTGGACGTAGTCCATACGTCCTGACGCTACCCCAACGTCCGCATTTAAATTGGGTTATGCAAGTTAGAGGTAACTCTTTCTATTTATGCTTGTAAACGGGTTATTCTGATCAACTCAGAAACCCGAATACCGACCTTAACCCGATCATAACCCAGATATTGGCTGCATGTAAACTTACTCACTGAGACGATGTGACAATGCTACCCCATCTGCTCTCTCAGTTAACCACACTTTCTCCCACACTTCACGTGCATCTGGCCAAGTTGGTGGAACGGGCATGTTAATTTCCAACAAATGGATATACAGTCAGTTGCTACCCATCACTAAATACAACTCCTTTGAATACCATGCCATCCAGGTAACTGTACCAAAAAATTCCTTTTGGTTGTCTTATATCGCCAACCAGGTCAACTGGGAGACTTTCTTGATGAACTCGACACCCTGCTCTCCTCCATTCCTGAGCACGACTGTCCCACAATGGTCCTTGGAGACATGAATATTCACCTGGACAATCCCAGCTCATCAGGCTTCCTGTCACTAATGTCATCATTTGATTTAAAAATAGTACAAAGTCCTCCAACTCACAAAGCTGGAAAAGCACTCGACCTCATTTTCACCAGAAACTTTGCCTTAGACACAATCTCTGTCACTGCAGCATCTTTCTGATCGTTACTTCATCCATTTCAGCACAACTCTACAAGGGAGGTCCACTGCTTCCTCCCCAGTGGTCTCATTCCGCCGCAACCTCCACAATCTGGCACCCAACCACTTCTCCTCTCTTGTTGCCTCCACTCTTCCATTTCCCAGCACATTTTCTGCTTATGAAGTGAATGAAGCCTCCGAGTCACTCTGCTCCACACTCTGCTCTTGTCTTAACAACTTGTGCCTTTTAGCCACTAGACCTGCTAGATCCTCTCAGTCACACCCTTGGCTAAATGATACCCTCCGGTCTCTACGCACCAATCTTAGAGCTGCGGAACAGAAATGGCGCAAAACAAAGGATCCTGGTGATCAATTGAAATCTCTTGAATTACTGTCCTCATTCTCTGACAGCATCACTGATGCAAAGAAAGCTTTCTACACTGACAAAATTATCAGTTCTACTGACTCTCAGAAACTATTTTCAACATTCAAAACTCTGCTTAACCCTCCATCTCCACCTCCTACCAACAATCTATCAGCTGACACCTTTGCCTCATTCTTCACTGACAAAGTGGCAGCTATAAGCCAACAGTTTAATCAACTGGCCACTCCTGAACATTCGCTACCACAAACTCCTTCTAGCCCAACCATCTCAGGCCCTACTGCTTCATTTTCCTCTTTTTCCCCTGTCACTGAGAACTGTGTGTCCAAGCTTCTCACGTGTGGCCGCCCTACTACATGCCCACTCAACCCCATTCCGACTAAGCTGCTCCAAGCTATTGTTCCTACAGTAGCCGCAGCAGTCACACATGTGATCAACGCTTCACTGACATCCGGTACATTTCCCACCTCTCTCAAGCATGCTCAGGTTAAACCGCTGCTAAAAAAAACCCATCTCTTCTTCCAAATATGTGGAGAACTACTGACCTATCTCTCTCCTCCCTTTTCCGTCCAAAATCATTGAAAGGGTGGCTTTCAAGCAGATCACAGAGTACCTCACAAAACTGTCTGCTTGACCCTTACCAATCTGGGTTCAAACAGGGCCACTCCACTGAAACTGCTCTGTTAACAGTGACTGAATCCTTAAAAGAAGCTAGAGTGACTGCCAAATCCTCAGTGCTTATCCTGCTCGACTTATCGGCTGCATTTGACACTGTCAACAATGGCTTCCTTTTGTCCACACTCTACCATTGGCATCACAGAGAAAGCACAGGCCTGGTTTTAATTGTACCTCACAGGACGATCATTCAGTGTATCTTGGCTTGGACAATCCTCTACCGTGCACCATCTTGCCACAGTAGTCCCCCAGGGCTCTGTAATAGGACCTCTTCTATTTGCCATATACACCACCTCACTGGGTGAGATCATTTGATCACATGACTTCTTCTACCACTGCTATGCAGATGACACCCAGCTCTATCTGTCATTTCCGCCGAACGACCAAACTGTCTCTGCACGAATATCAAACTGTCTCTCTGACATATCAAAATGGATGAAATCCCACCATCTCCAACTCAACCTCTCTAAAACTGAACTACTTGTCATCCCAGCAAAACCATCCATACAGCACAATATCTCAATCCAAAATGACTTCCCATCTCTGGCTCCTTCAAAGGCAGTTTGAAATCTGGGTGATGTGATTGATGAACACCTGACCTTTAAAGATCATGTTGCCTCTGTTGCTCGTTCATGCCGCTTTGCGCTGTATAACATACAAAAGATCAGACCATACCTAACATACCATGCCACCCAGCTCCTGGTGCAATCCACTGTCATCTCCCGCCTCGATTACTGCAATGCCCTTCTAACTGGTCTTCCAGGCTGTACTGTGCGACCTCTTCAAATGGTCCATAACGCAGCGGCGCATCTGGTCTTCAATCAGCCAAAAAGAGCACACGTCACCCCTTTGTTCATTGAGCTCCACTGGCTACCACTAGCAGCATGCATCAAATTCAAACTGCTAACACTAGCATACAAAGTCTGAGATGGTACGGCTCCCATCTACCTGAATCCTCTTGCAAAGGCTTACAAAGGCATCACAGGATCGTCAGCTAGTAGTGCCTACACCACGCTCAGGACAATCCAGACTCTTCTCATGCATTGTTCCACAAATGTGGAATGACCTTCCAAGCACTACCAGAACAGGAGCTTCCTTTTCAATTTTCAAGAAACTCCTGAAGACCCTGCACTTCAGAGAGCATCTTCTAAACTAGCACCTTCCCTGCACCCGTCCCTCCTCTCTACTGTCCACTCCTTGTTCCCTACTATCCATGACTGATGTCAAGTTGTCGTTGTAATTGTTGTTGTTAGCCTCAAGGGCAATTTGCCGATTATCACTTGTAAGTCACTTTGGACAAAAGCGTCTGCTAAATACATATACATAAACATAAACAGACGATTCTCCAAGAGCTACATCACTCACAAGATGATAGTGAAGGAGCTCCGGTCTCTGTCCTAAGTGCAGGCTCAAGATTTTCAGCTATTGGTGAGGGCTTTTGACCCAAAATATAAACTTCCAGGCAGAACTAAACTCACAGAGACTCATCTGTGCAAAGTTATAATCTACATATATTACTTTGAATTTTAATTTTCAACAGAAAACAAAAAACAAAAAAAACATTTGAGCAAAGTATTGGTATCGCCAATACTGGACTTCATTTTAAATGTTATTGAATCAGAAAGGAAATCAGTAGTATCACACTTCCCTAATAGCTGGCATAAAGGGCTAAAATCAAGTAAAAGTGACAAATAAACAGATTTTTCTCACATTTCAATAAAATCCAAAACAGCCTTGGGACCTAATAGGAATTACAACATGAATTCCTTTCAAACAGCATTTTTTTCTTTATATATTAGTTAGTGAGATAGTTCATTTTAGATCATTTTATTATTGATATTAATTTTTCCTTATCTTTTATCCTATTGTCTGGAACAACTTTTCTACCCCTTTTTTATTTTCAGGATTAATACATTATTTGGTTTCTGATTCTGGTTATCTTGGATTTCCTTTATGCTATTGTGTTAAGTGATTGATGGCACTTTCGCCAATGGCAATGGATGAAAAGTGACCAGCCTGTTGTGCTTTTGTGAGATAATGGGGCAGGATAAAGAAGTATAGCAAAGGCGAGCCTTAGCAAAAATTAGGTGGATTGTTTTACTTTGTTGTCCAATTTGGTCAATGTCTTAGGAGCCTAAAGTGGTATTCCAATACAAAAAAAAGACAAAACGCTGACAGAGTATTGAAAAGGATCAAGCTGTCTCTCAGTAATAAGCATGGCGCTTTCTCTATCCGAGCAGTGGACTGTGGGGTGCCTGGCCTACCAAGGCACTTGCTTACAAGGATGCTGTCATTCCTCCGTCAAAAAAAAATGGCTCGCCGCAGGTACATCAAATCATGTGACATGTTAGTCATATTTTATATATTTAAGTTTCAATATAGATGTTTAACGAGCCTTGTATGTTTTATTGTGTATATACTGGTTAAATTAAATGTGTAAGCGAGTTACTACCTGTAAGTCACCGAAGCTGCAACTAGTAAGCAACTAACCAACCATAGAAAACTGACTTGGATCTGAAAAAATATATAGCTATAAGACTGATAGCTTTAATTAGTTGACTTACATTTAAACTGGAAACTTGCCCCCGAAGTAGCTGCCAGCAATAGCACCCCCAAGGGGTAGCCATGGCCACCCCTATAAAATTGCAAAACTTAGTTGTGCTAAATAACTGAAAAGTATTTTTCTGAAATGTTCGTGTTTGTAAAATTTGAGTTTAATTGTTTTGGATCCATTTGGATTTTTTTTTTAATATAAAAACTAATCGCCACAGGCTAAACAATCCCATACTTACCACAAGGGCCTATTTGTTGTGTCACCCCAAAAATTTCTTTGGCCCCATCTGGCCACCCTTTTCAACGTTTTCTGGAGGCTCCCCTGGCTGTCTGCTCCTGATACGCCATCCTTTTGAAAATACAACGCAGTATTCTGGGAAATTTTTGACAGAGAGAAGACAAGGCACCTCGCATGTATCCTTGGTCAGTTAGCTAAATGGCTAACAAACGGAGGACAGATGCCTACGTAACACATGTACATTGGAACACGTCTTGGTGGTTCTTGATGACATATCTCCTAGGCAACCGGGACGGGACCAATGCATCAAAGCGAGGTTCCTTGACATTGAGAAACACCCACTGTCTCACTATTCAATTCAATTCAATTAAATTCAATTTTATTTATATAGCGCCAAATCACGACAAGAGTCGTCTCAAGGCACTTCACATAATAAAAATTCCAATTCAGGTCAGTTCATTAAGCCAATCAGAAATAATGTTTCCTATATAAGGAACCCAGCAAATTCCATCAAGTCACTGACTAGTGTCAGTGACTATACAGCAATCCTCATATCAAGCAAGCATAAAGCGACAGTGGAGAGGAAAACTCCCTTTTAACAGGAAGAAACCTCCAGAGAATCCTGGCTCAGTATAAGCAGCCATCCTCCACGACTCACTGGGGATCGAGAAGACAGAGCAGACACACACACACACACACACACACACACACACACACACACACACACACACACACACACACGGACATGTAATGTGTCTATAATTATATTGTGATGTCTTAGTAAATATTCTATTTGGTGAAAGATAAACTTTATTGTATTTATCCTAGTGGATCTATAATTAAACAGATAAACTAGTAGTAGCACATCAAAAGTCAAGGAAACCAAAAAGTCAGTCACTACTGCTGTAGTGACTGCAAAATCTGTCTACCCTCTGGAGACCTCTTGTGACCTAGGGGCCCCAAGCAATTGCCTGCCTTGCCTGTCAGCATGCAGCACTTCTGTCCAAAACATACCTTTGAGTTCAGTAAAATGGGTTAGGTTTTTCAGTTTTCTTTAATTCTTTGCGTTTGTTTTTTCAATTATGTCGCACATCATATTCTTTTTTTTTTCGGTTGAAAGTTTTTTCATTCTCTGTTTCCCACTTTTCTTGATACTTGGCACCACACACCTGCTATCAATCCACCATCACCTCTCCTGCCTCATTAGTTTGCTTGCATCAGTTTTTTTTCTCAGCTACTTGCGCCTACCTACCTTTATTACCTATTCTTTTCTCCTGGAACCTGTGTCTTGCTCTTCACAATGACTTGTGAATCTGAAAACAAAGACAAACTCTGAACACCACATCTCTTGTTTTTCGATTGTCTCTAATCACTTTAGGTTTGTCCAGCGGGTGCCGAGAGTTATGAGCAGTTGTAGTAAATTGAGTCTGTTGGGAGTGTTAACAAGGGGTTGTGGTCTGCTTCAACAAAAGTGAAGACAAGAACTCCAAGACATGAAACTGTCATGATATCGTGTTCTGGCAGCAGATTCAAGAAGATTTTCCCCGCAATGTAAAATGCATCTTTATTTATTTTTTTTTATTCTTTGTTAAATATTTTTGTGGCTTTAGCATTTGAGATGTTTGGTTTAATGTGGCTACTTGTGGAATTTGGTAATTATTGATTATTTCTAAAATTTGAATCTCGATGCAGCTGAAATAAATTAAGAAATACAACATTAAACCAAACTAACAGATAATTGATCCATATGGCTGATTATAGCTGCGTAGATCAAGGTCAGCGTGCATAAAGAGTTGCAATCAACTCAGAAGAGGTGCTCACATAATTCTGCCACCGAGGCTCTTTCCAGCGAACCTATTACAGCATTTTAACTCTGGCTCCCTCCCAGTTTTAGAAGTGGATAGAAAAATGATTTCATTTCACTGGTTACAGAACAATTTGTACCTCCATCCTGTTTTCTTCTTGTGCGATGCCCTCTCTGCCTCCTTTAAAATGCCTTTTGTTTCAGCCAGCACTCAGGAGGATCATCTGCCATGAGCAGTTTACTAGAAATAACAAGATGAATAAATCATCCAAGATTTTTTATGTCTCTGTGTGAATGTTTTAATCCAACACAAAAGCCTAATCCAAACCTTAAAGATAAGAAATAAAAAAAACATAACAAATGTTTGAAACTTTCCAATATTGAACACAAAACTTCAGATGAGATTTTGACATTAAAATAACCTTTTTAAGACACTGAGGCATATATCCAATTTCATTTCTGTCTGATAGTTTTGATGTTTGCTCAAGATTAATTCCTTTCAGCAACAGACTTGATATAACAGATAAAGGTCCTTATCTCTGTGAAAGCTTCATAGATTAGGAATCTAACATATCTGCTTCAGAACAAGTACTGTTTTATCTAAAGTTTGTTATCTCTGAAATGTGAGATGACTGATATTAAAACTTTAAGGCTATATTTTTGGAACTTCAAGTCCTCATTCTTTTAAAAAGAAACATTTTATCAGCTTTTACTCATGTGCATATTAGTGTTTGTGCCATTGCGAATGTAAAGCTAACCATTTTCCAATCATTCATGAGATGGTTTTACCACAGCTTGAAGACATATTCTACACTGTTGCTGGGCTCTCCTGTTATTGTCTGCATAGTAATCATTGCAAGTTTCCCATGCAGTACACACATTTTCATATTGATAGTATTGATTTGCTTTCCTGAGGCCTTGCTGCAAAGTACTTAACAAAGAAACCTAAGACTGAGGTTTGTTTGGCATTTGCATCCTGCTGAGTATTCTGATAGATGGAAGCAGTTTGGACAAACATGACTAGTCTCATTTGTCTTTCACCAGTTAAACTTCCCTTAAGATTAATCAGGAGAATCGTCATATTCGCAAAGATTTTACATTTGGTTCATTAAAAACTGTTGAATGCCTTTTTTTATTTATGCTGGGTTGGAATTTAAGATAAAACTGTCTCCAGTGGTGTAGTAGTTTATTTCCAAATATATGGAAACTACAGTAAACCGAAAGATTCAATTTGAAAGAAATGTTCACAAAAATAATAAAAACTTTTTATTTTTTGGTATTAAGCGTTATTGTGATGCATGCATGACACAAAGCAAGTGGGAGGAGGTCCAGTTTAGAGTTGGTTCCTTTTACCCCTACTTCACACATCACTATCAGCAGCGCAGAACGGCAGTGGAATGATTCACTCACGAGAATCAATGTAGAGTAGGGCTGGATGATATAGAAAAAAAGTATATAGATAAAAATGTTTTATATTGATCAATATCGATAATTATTTAAAAATATTTAAAAAATTGTAGAAAATATTTTGCATGCACCCCTGGCCATTTTGTTTTTGGTATTTTGCAACACATTCTCACTCCCAGCGCGTCAAAAACAAACGCTTGGTCAGCCATCCTCCACGTCAGGCCCCAGACGCCAAAAGTGCCCTTTTTCGTTACTTATGTGTGAAAAGGGGTTTTTCCCCTTTTCTAACTGCAGATCCCAAAGCAGCGTAAAACTGACGTGATGAGATATCCGCTGATGCGGCACAGAACCAGCTCATTTAACTGCACCTAAACCTTAACGTTTCAATATTTATAACCTTCCCCTCTCCCTCATCCTAACCTTAACCCTCTTGCTACCTAAAACGTTACTCTCACTGTGATCAAGCGTTTGTTTCCCATGCATTCTGACTATGAATTTTCATTTTTGCCGCCCAAGGGGAACGTTAGAACATACCATCTGGCGAGGGGGAGGTTACAAATACCCTCTACTTTTAACCTCCACCTTGGTAGTTGAAACCTCCCCCTCGCGTTGGCTCAGTCCAAACCCGACCAATGATGAGGCGGCTCCCGCCGTTCACTTCATAGAGCCGGCTTTTAGAGCGATCGACACATCACTAACGTGTTCGCTAGCAAGATGGTTAAGGTTAGGATAGGGGTGAGGGGAAGGTTAAATAAGAGGACAAGGTTAAGGTGAGGTACAATTAGCTTGTTTGGTGCCCTGGCTGCGGACATCCCATCGCGTCAGTTTTACGCTGCATTGGGATCTGCAGTCAAAAAAGGGAAAACCCCCTTTTAAGTAATGAAAAAGGGCACTTTTGGCGTCAGGGGTCTGACGTGGAGGGTGGCTGACCAAGCGTTTGTTTTTGACGCGCTGGGAGTGAGAATGTGTTGTATTTTGATATTTTTCTCCACCTCTTCTCACTGCAACATTTTTAGGGCTGCCATAAATGACTATTTTAGTAGTCGACTAATTGTGTCATTTATAAAAGTTTAGTTTATTGCACCAGGATGCGCTAATATACCATCAATAGCTTCTAGTCTGAAGTGTGATCAGTTATGGGCCATCTAATAATAAAGGCAAGATGATAGCTTATCAAACAACTTTAATTAACTTGTAACCTGTTGATACAAATGCTACAACCACATGAAGGTAGGCACCTAAAACCAAAAATAACTTGTGTTCACGAGAGGCATGGTGGCAAGGTTGAAGTGCTTCATCTTCAATCTTAACTCAGGAAATAGCAGGACACACCAAGGTACGCCTCTGTAGCACAGCTGGTCCACACGTCAGCAGTCAGGGACCATCGACAGCTCTGAGGGTCTGCTTTACCGTAAGGATAAAATATATTAAAGTTAGTTTATTTACCAGATTAGTAATTCTGTTAAATCACGTAAAGTAGGTTAAGATATAACACAAAGAAAATGTTTTATGCTTTAAAAATATAAGTTTCTTGATTGTTCAATCAGCAACCTTTTTATATTATCATAATTGCATTTTATTCTAACGTTTATTTTATTTTACATACACACGCACACACACACACACATGCGCGCACACACACCCACACACACGCACACACACACACACACACACACACACACACACACACACACACACACACACACACACACACACACACACACACACCTTAAAAGTTGTTTAACTCTTCTTTTCCGTCATGGTGGTGAAGTGGGACCTGCCTGGTAGATGGTTGTTGTCATATATTTGTCTGTAACCTCCACTGTAACGTAGCGGGATGAAATAAATTATTATCGTATGTAATTAGAGCAAAAATACGTGACATATAAACATGTTCTAAAGGTAACAGCATCACCACCACTACTGGTGTTGCTACAGCTATAAATACAAGTAACTCTTGATGTCATCAGCTAACAAGAGGTAAAATTACAGAGGCAACTCTGTTCTTCCTCTTAAGATGCCCGTGCATTGCCGATGTGCTCCTGTGAAAGGAGAGTTTCGCTTACCAGAGTTTGCACTCTACGTGACTTTCTTTTGAATTAGTATAATGCTCCCAAACTTTTCAGACGTGTTGCGACTCAACACTTTCTCTGGTGGTGAAGGCTGAGCTGGATGGCCACCACTGCGCATGCACCTCGGAGCTAAAGCGGCGGCTGAGCAGAGAGGCAGGAAGCAAACGCCGAATGTGCTGCAGCCATCGACATATAAATATTGGACAATGGGTTTCCATAGACTCCAATATCACGTTTTTGAGATCAAATGGGAGGTGGCCACCACCGCCATTTTGACCGTGTCACAGGTTCCGTCAAGCCCAGACAATTCCACAAAAGGGAAGAGAGGTGGAGCTGAGGGTGGGGCTGTAAGGCTGGGATCAACTGACGACATCCGGTCGAACTAGCTACAAGCTAACCTGAAGCTAACCCAAAGCTAACGCGGAGGTGGGAGCTATAAGCTAACGGAGGTAGCAACCTAGCTACAACCTGAGTTAACTGTGCACAACACCAGAGCTTCTGAGTCAGACATACGCCGGGCTGACCGCTGGGTAAAACCGGGTGGAACACAGAGGTCTCCCGAGAGCTCCACAAGCCGGCAGCCGCACAGCAGAGAAGCGCCGCTGAGATCTGAGATGCGCAGAGCTGCCGCTGGGGAGGACCGGGTGGAAAGGTTTCCATCCCAGAGCTCCACAAGCCGTCAGCCCGCGCAGCACACAGAAGCCGCAATCAGACAGAGATGCGCCGAGCTGCGGAGAAAACAGAGATCTCCCGAGAGCTCCACAAGCCGATAGTCGGAACCCAGCTCCACCAACATGTTATATTTCAACCCATTTTCTAAAGTGCAGCATTATGTTAAATGCACTGGGTTTTATCCTATTACATCTAAATTTCATGGTTAAGCAGTACATGTTAAAATCTAAGCTCAGCTCGGCAGTGACCTAAAATACATAAATATAATTTTACTTACCGAAAAAAATGAAGTGGAGACTCCTTGGACGCTCTATTAGTGCAATTAATGCCACATCAAGTCATTTTGTCCAACAATTGCACAAAAAATATCCAAAAAAGAATACACAAACACAGAGACTCAAAATCCCAGAGCAGTTTCCAAGCCAGACCGAGGCTCTACTGAGGCATTTCCACGGAGCTAGCTCTGTGGTCACGTGGGTCTGATGCTCATTAATTATACAGAATTTTAGGCTTTTAATACACTTAAACAGAAGAGTGAGAAAAAAATTCACCCCCCTCAGAGTTGTCATGAGTTTAAACTAGATAATTTAAACCAAAAACATGTTTTGGTACCAGGCTGTAAACATGTCTATTTCTGCTGTGAAATTGGTGTTTTTAACATGGGAGTCAATGAGGATTTGCTCGCTTCTGACACCAGCCCCCAGCGGATGAGGGTGGAACTGCAATTTTTGGTACTTTCGGGATCACTTCAATTGTTGAGCCGCATTGTGGGGGCTTGGCCGCAGCAGGCGAGATTTTAAAAAATTGTTTATAAACTAAGGTCTATTTTAATTTGTCTGCGTTGTCGTGACGATTTGACTAATCGTGGCAGCACTAGGCATCTTGCTGCAGCTGCCTCACGCTCCATTTCGGCTTGAGAGGGGAGGGCCTGGTGACGTAGCATGCAAGTCTGTGGTTTTGATTGTTTAGGAGTAAGTAGTGAGTATATATAGTGCTGCTACCTGATAGGTTATAATGAAAAATGGAAACTTTTTTATCAAAGTTTTATCGACCAGTTTTTTAATCTATCGCACCACATGTCTATCGATAGATATATGGAACTATTGAATTATCGTCCAGCCCTAATGTAGAGCCCTTTTCCCTAGATGTGGCTGAATGTACTACCATGCATATTTAAAATGTTAGTAATATATATCATCATTTCTATAAGTCTGTCAAGTCAGCCTGTTTTAGTTATTGTTTGTAGTGGTCTGTGGCGTGCTGCCAGCTCCGTTTCACTCCTGCTGCCCAAGTCCTTGGCACTGATGACACCTTTTAAACATTAACAATTCACCACCAGTAGACATGTGCACACACAGGCTAATTGAATTAAGTGTTTTGTTTTAAATGATTTTCTGATGCCCCAGATGGAAATGTCATTCATCAAAAGAAGCAACGCTCTCCAATATCAGACGATCTCTCTTGTGAAATTAAACACCTGACCAGCTCCCCTTTGTTTGTGAAAAGTGATTATAGAGTGAGTGGAAGAAGCTGCCCTGTCAAGCAGATATTAATTTAATCCAAACTGAATAAAGCTAGGTTTTCTCTAGCCATTACCCGTCTGATGGATTAAAACATCAAACTACCAAATAAAGAAAGCAATGTATCTCTTTAAGCACATCGATTTTAGCAGTTTACAAACT
This sequence comes from Nothobranchius furzeri, assembly GCF_043380555.1. Taxonomy (NCBI): domain Eukaryota; kingdom Metazoa; phylum Chordata; class Actinopteri; order Cyprinodontiformes; family Nothobranchiidae; genus Nothobranchius; species Nothobranchius furzeri. The sequence goes on along the minus strand of NC_091753.1, from coordinate 36,622,904 downwards.
CTCAAGGTTGTACTGATGAATAATATTTGTTGGTGTCAAAGTAGGTGGTGCTTTTCTCAGACTACCACTGTTTGATGCACTGGAAGTACAGTTAAGTAACCATGTATTAAAAAAATAAACCTAGAATTACTTTACTGATTTAGAAATGGCATTGAAAGTTTAAAAATACTATGCTGATATTCATGATTGTTATTTTAGTTCTAAAGACTTTATCTGTCATCATCCAGAGTTTTTTTTTAATCTTCATTTACTTATATGTGTTTCTGATGGGAGGTCATTTGGACTTTGCATTTAGAGTAGCTATAGTTTGACGTAACACGAGTGCAAATTACTCACACCTACTGAACTAGGTTGATGCATTTGCTTCTGCATGTGGTTAGCACCAATCACTCTGGCATTCAAGTGTTAATGTGTATTCATTTTGCTTTTAACCAAAGGGACTTGCACTTTAACCCAAAATGCATGGTTTTGGTTTGTTAGGAGAAAAGCATGCATGCATGGAGAAAATATGCAAATGCCTAGCAGAAAAGCTAGGTATAACTGTACCACCACACATCCAGACAGCCAGGAAAAGATCACGCAAAGGGAATCTGGTCCTCAGTGTATTCTGTTAAATCACAGTTTTGATCTACAATTAGAAGATGAAGGCCTTTGTTCACATCCACAGGCATGATTATAGAACATATCAGGAGGTATCAAAGTAAATAAACAAGCCCTTTTAAACAGTGATTCTCAATATTCCATTGAAGCTGAGAACCATGACAGCCATGTAATTCTTAAGCTCTCTCTGAAAGCCGTAATATTCAAAAATCTTCTCAGTAATGAAAACCGTTTTAGCATATGAAGGCCATAGGATAATAATATTATCAGCTCTCTATGTGTTTCTCCAGTGGCAGTGATCAGTTCAAAGCATAGCCCGAAGCTTGTGTGCAAATGCATGAGAGGGAAAAGAGGCACGTGTGTGTTTCAGTGCATGTGTGTGCTTGTATATGCGACTGGGGTTGTGTGTGATCAGCTCTCATAAGCGACAGCTGCACACCAAACTCCTGAAAGGAGAAAGCTCCTCCGTAATGACTTCTGATTGGTACACTCTTCTCCCTGACCTCCTTTCCCCCTAGTTTCCTTTGCTCTTTTTCCTATCTTCTACCCATTTAAACCTTTCACTCCTATTTCTCCCATGTTTTTCCCATGCAAATACCCCCCCCCCCCCCCCCCCCATTACAACAATTATCAAATGCAAGCTTCTGTTCTCTCTAAATGAGGGACATCTGTTAGAGCAAAACCTGAAGATAATTGAATAGGATGAAATGCGAGAAAAAAAGGAAAAATTGGACAAAAACATAAAAAGGAATAAATGAAAAAAACATAATAAAAATTAAATATGGTGGATGGACAAGCCATAAAGAGGTGGTAAAGATTGTCAATACAGGAGAAGCTGATGAAAAGCAAAGCTCTGTATTTATCAGTGTTTCAGACTGGGACATGTTGGATGTAGAGCCCCATTAACTACACCAGTGAGTTTTGGAGAGGTCTTGTTGCATTGCTGACATGTGTGAGTATGTGGAAGTGTTCCAGCAGCAGATGGAAGAAGGGGAAAGATAGAACTATGTCCCACTATAGTTCAGTGTCTTTACCTGTAAAGCTCAATGGCGCTGTAGACAACCTGCTAATAGAGAAAACACACATGGAAGGGAAAGCATAAATGGGTTGCAGTTGTTTTCATTCACCAGTTTTCTGCCCTCAGTGAATTATTGATGCAAACGACTTGCAGTCAGGTCTTCAAAGTTTTCCAAGGTCAGCTTGGCTGCGCTTGTTTCAGCATTTCAATCATCTTTTGCATGTTTACATTCCTTTTAGTTGCTCGATGGTTCATGGTAAATGATGTTTATGCTGCTTATGTCTCCGATTTTAATAATGCATTTGGTGCTTAGACTTTATCACTCTTATGTTGTTCTTTTAGATCAAATAACAAATACGTTTTTTCATTAAAAATAGTTTTCCATCATTACAAATTAGGACAGGGAGAGTATCCTAGCGAGAAATGTTTGCTCATTCCCCATTTTTGTTTTTGTACCTGCTTAATCCTGTCCAAGCAGTGGGGTGTGGGGGCTAAATTCCAGCAGTGTAGACTCTGAACAGCTCGCTGATCCATCATAAAAAATATAGATATGAAAGACAACCGTGCATACACACGCTTACGCCTTAGATCAACATAGACACACCAATGTCCCCTTTTCTCTCAAATACCGTATTTTCACGACCATAGGGCGCACCGTGTTATAGGGCGCGGGCACGGGAAAACGTACCGGTAAAACATCTGTGCGGGCTCGGGACTCGGAACATATCAGTGCAAACCAGAAATTCAGAAATTTATAAACACCCAAAAGCATGCTTCACTTTACTGGTCTAGTCCTGGTTCAGACCTGGTTTAGAGCGCACGTGCACTTCCTCATTGCGTGCGCTGACGGCTTGTGCTCTTCTAATGGGCCCGACACACGGGAGGCAACTTCGCCTCTCCTCCATTCATTTTCAATGAGACATGCATGACAAAGCGATAATCACAGGTCTCCCTCGTACTAAAGCCGGGCGTACACCGGGAGTGCTGCAGGAGGACACACAGGGATTTATGGGGGTCGGATGAGGAAAACAAAATAAAGAAAGTAAATCTGTGTTTTGTGATCAGTTTAATTTGACATGAACACGACAAGCACGCTTTCTTGACAATCTTTGTGAGTAAAAAATGTGTAGAAATAAAAAGGAACAGTGTGTGTTTTTAGGGAAAGAGCGGGCGAGCAGTGTTGATGAATGATTGCGCATGCGCCGTGAGCGGTTCTGGTACTTTTTGGGTCACAGCTGCTCGCAGCACCGCTTCAAGCGCTGATGCGCTGTGTTGAAGTTCAGAGTGTGTTTGCCGGTAGTTGTTGGATTTAACCACATAAACTTTCCACATGAACAAAATCATATGTGTGTTATTAATAGGCCTAAGAAAATAGTGTGATTTGAATTGTGTTTTATTAACCCTCTGGGGTCCATGGAAATAAATTCTTTAAAAATCCTGCCATGTGAATTCATGGATTTTTTTTTCACATTCTGTCTCTCACAGTTGAAGTGTACCTATGATGTAAATTACTGACCTCAGTCATCATTTTAAGTGGGAGAACTTGCACAATCGGTGGCTGACTAAATACTTTTTTGCCCCACTGTATATATCTCTCATCAGTCTCATCTCATTTGCTGTTGCACCAAACAGCCTTTTATGCTGCACACACAGGTGCAGCCACTCATGATCATGACAGGCTACACAAAGCCAGACCAATGGTGACAGAGGGGCGTGGGCATGGACTTCCAAAGCAGCAAAATTTGTTCGTCAGATGGGTGCATGGTTTCTCTAATTTCAGGTGCTGTAACACCTCCCCCTCAAAAGAGTTCCTCCTAGAAATTCACAAGGCCTGCTTAAACTCTCCAGCTCCTGTCCTCTTGTAAAAAATGTAAAACAGGAGGAGGGAGAGAGACACAACCCACACACACCACAACAGAAAAATGTCAAGAAAAAATGATGGGCCGGCCAAAATGAACAAAAGAAGAGAGACCACATAGGCCAACCCACATAGGGCTGAAGGATCTGGTGACCTCCCTCTACCCTGAGTTAACAGGAACCTAGACTTAGCAGAAATAAAGCCAAGAAAACTACATTACCGGACACTGTTACACCCCTAATATATATATATATATATATATATATATATATATATATATATATATATATATATAAACCTTTAGTAAGATAAAACATTCATACCATCACTAAACACCTCATTATTTTACTCACACAGTTTATTTTTTTCACTTTAGATTAACCGACCTATTATTTTCTCAATTCACCCCGTGTACTTACACACACAAACAGCTAAACTGCCAGTGGGGTTGTAAAAAACTTTACAATTTGTAAAAAGTTTGTCAGTCAGAAGATGTTTTGCAATGACCAAGATCAGGAATGACATAATTTAATGTTTGCTTCAAGTCAGTGGATTACAAGCAGCAAATACTAACATTTTCCTGTTGGATTATGTACAAAGTAATAGTTTCTGAGCCACACTAGCCCAGACTAGGCCACTGGGAGCCTTTGTAGTGTCCAGCTTCATCTGGGAAGGCTGCTCTGATGGCGTTCATCACACAAGATGACAGTTTGCAGACGTGTTGCCCAATGATGCCATATGTCCATTGGATCATCTGTCTATGGTGGTGGTCGGACGGACCGATGGCGCCTGTGCTCAGCAGCCTCGCCTCTGTCAGTGCGCCCCAGGGCAGCTGTGGCTACATCTTAGCTCATCACCATCAGTGTGTGAATGTGTGTGTGAATGGATGAATGATACACTGTAGTGTAAAGCGCTTTGGAGTCCTTACTCTGAGAGGCGCTATACAAGTGCGGGTCTTTTATCATTTATCATTATAAGCAACATAACGATACTGTCTGCAAAATGAAGAAGTGGAATTGTCAGCAATGTTACAGATTTGTCTTTCATTGTTAGCAGGAAATTTTTTGCTGACTATTTTCAGTAGCATTTTGTCAAATATGGATGATGACAGTGATGCACTGTTGCTAAACTTAATACTAATGACATTGGTGGATCAATATGTTCTTACTCATTAAACTGCAGATGTAGGGGGTCCATGTTGCTCCTTAAATGTTTGATAAGCTACCATCAACACAAAAGGATTCAAGCAGCAGCCCTCAAATCCAGGATGGCCCGTTACACAGAGGAGATGTGGTGCTGGTGGGTCCAGAATCAACAGCAGCTCCCTGAATGGTTCCAGTTCCTGACAACAAATGCTGTGAATAATGCTGTCCATTGGCCCACACCGGCCACACCAACACCTAATAAGCAGTACAAAAAATAATAAATAAGCAAATGAAATAAGAGAATGAGCATGACTGAATCTTGACAGAAAACTTTATCCCACAGAGCATTACATTATAGCCAATTACTGTCATTCATACAGCACAATAAGTTGTTAAAATGTCAAATTAAGTAAAGCTACAATAGGTCACAGTTGGTGGAGACTTTTTGGGACATTAGATCTGCAACGTTTCATTTGTACAACCAGAAACCCAAACTATATGAAAAGGTTTGTGGAGGGATTGTGAATAATGTCATCAGCCTAGAATCTTTTAATCACAAGGATATTTTCACATGGATGGCTTACCAGGCTAGGCTAATATAATAACAGCTAATGAAACAAAGCTAATTTAACAAAAGGGTGCTAGGGCTATGAAGTACTTGGACCCAAACTTGGTACAAATTAACCATTTTTAATTTGAGTTTAGTATTTCTTTAAAGGGACTTTACAGAGTTTTGAATTTTTATGCTCGCGATTGCCCCCTCTGGCCAAAAGCGTAACGGCAGCTTCAATAGTAGGCTCGTGCACGAGGCGCACATTCTGTACGTGCACACTCGTTAACGAAAATAACAGCTGAGACGAAGCTCTGTGGAGCTGACGGGGGTCAGCTTCACAGAGCTCTGAGAACTGACAGTCTCTTGTGTGTGTGTGCATGTGTGTGTGTGTGGTGGTGGTGGTGGTGGTGGTGGGGGGGGGGGGGGGGGCAGAGGACAGGGGAACACGCAGCTAATTTATTAAATAATTTGGTTCTGTACCTTTCTCTTCAGCACAGCCGACAAAGATTTATAAGGGGTCAGTTCTCCTGCATGCTCAGATCATTCCATTCCCTTGCTTGAAAAATTGTTCCAAAATGAAAGTTGAACCCACATCTGTGAATTGAATGCCGTTCGGCGAGTCTCAAATAAAAATTTGGGCCTCTTACTGTAAAAAAAATATATCATTAATGTAAAAACAAAATTCTGAAACAATCAAATTCACAGGTCTTCTGCATGAAAGCCCAAAATTTTACTAGGCAAGCTAAATCGCCAGTGGTGTTTTCTGTATCTGTAACATTTATATCCTTAATGACAGCTGAAACAACGTTCAAAGAATGGTTCGGAGGGCGATGCCTGAGCGTGAACGTGCATGAAGCAGCCTGCTCGACTCGAGCATCTCTCTTTTTCTGTGATTTTACAGAAAAATAGGCAATCACAGTAAAAATGCCAGGGCTCATTCTACAGGACCAGGGCATTGCAGGAGAATGTATGAAGAAGACATGTATTATTTCTATACATGTTTTGGATGTCAAACTTCCATAATGCCCCTTTAAGTTATGTGGCTAGGTATTTGATGTAATCTGTTAGAGGACATTTTCTGTCGAAATATCTTTAAAAATAAAACACGCTCTTACCAGTTAGCATTTCTAAGTCTGTGTGCATTTTGAAGTTCCCACGTTTCTAAAGCTCTCCTTTCACCATTTAAATTACCTCTGTTTTGCCTGTTCTCATTCCCTCTTGCTGCTGGCTCAAAACTGCATGGCTGTGCACCTTCAGTATTATAAATAACTGTAAATTTGTGTTCAAATTCTGACGCCTCGGCCTGCTGCTGTGAATCCATTGCTTAGTAGAGTCGGAAATGTTTTCCTCCGTGTGCATCACTTCCGGTTTCCAGCTAGAGACACCGTTTTAAACCGGATTAGCTAGGTAAGCAGAGTTGGATCATTAATAACTCGTTATTTTTTTTTTCAAATAGCTTCCTTTTATTCAATGAAAATATAAAGTTTCGGCATACAGGAGTGATGTGTTCAGTTCCCTCGGTTCTTGTTAAGACTATCAGCAGCACTGAAGTCTGAATATATTGAATGAAAACAGTGTTTTAAGTGAACCTGTTTGCAGACATACGCGCCACCACTTCTGACTTTGACTTATCAGCATACTGGGACTTTTTTTTTGTAGGCTACATTGCGTTCTGGTAATTTTATCATTTATTAGTCGAAATGTCTGAGTTCTGAAAAAAAAATCTTTCCAAAAACATCAGCCATCCACAGTCCAACCCCAGCGCAGCCCTTCCCGATACTTCGAACATGCGCTCCATGAAGGGCCCATTTCGCCTAAAAGGTGCATCACAACATGTATCACAATGCACTGATGGAAAGAAGGGGTGAGAGTCTATCAGAGGCTTCTGGTAGAGGACCCGAGTTTGGAAGGAAGAGAGACCACCTGTGGAGGGTGAGATGGGAATTTTCATATTAATCAGAAGTCGCTCTAGACATGTTTGTTGTCTGTTATTTTAACTCATTCACTACCACTGACCACTAAAGTTGTCAATTGCGTCTTTTAATGGGGTGGGCCTGGGAACGAGCTTGCGCATCGTGAGAGTAAACTTCACGTCTCTAAAGTTTATTTTCACCCATGTGTGTCACATGCCACATGATCATGAAGCAGACAATTGATGAATTAGGAGATTGGTTTAGGACACCGCTATGCCTAAAACAAGGCATAAACTAGAAAAGCATCTGCAGCTCACACTGCAACAACAGATTGTGAATGAACAGAAAATGCTAGAAACACACTGATTATTCCTGAAGAAGTGAGTCTACTCTTTATTTTGGGAAGTACTTACAAGGCCATAGAGCACAGTGATCGAGTTAACTGACAGGGTTTTAAAAAACTGGTCAGGATGGTTTTTTTCCCATCACTTCCAATTCTAAAATATTAAATAAACCTTCAGTCTCTTTAAATTAATATATATTGCAAACACGCTGAACAGAGTGCCCGGTACATATTAACTTTTTAATTAAACAGTTTCACTTAAAGTAGGAACATTTCACCTGATATTGCCAGAACACACAATCTCTCTCACCTGGAGGTTGGTTTATGCTTGACGCGTCCGCGAGGTCCACACGGCTCCGCGCGGAAAAGTTGCGTCATTTTAACAACCACGCCCCTCCACCGCGCCTCCGCACGGCCCAAGATTTCCGCAACACGCACCTCAGAAAATTTCTAACCACGCGGACAGACGGACATGGAAAAACATGGCGGATCGGCAAGAACTACTGTGGCAGAGGTTCGTAAATACAGACATTTGTATGATTCAGCTCTCAGAGATCACCGTGATCAACATGTTGTTAACAATTCTTGGAGAGAAATAACACGCACTGTCGGAAAAGACGAGGACGCTGTTAAAAATGCTGAAATGTCACGTTGTAAACAGTAGTTTCTACTTCTACTATGGTGTAGTGTTAGATGCATGCTGTAGAGCTCCATGCTGCCCCGTTCAGTTTGGGAGAATATTGGCTCACCGCAGAGACGAGCTGCATGAACCATAAACGCTGCGAGTTGTGAAGCGCGTTCCATCCGCGAGCCGCATCACTGTGCGGAAAGTAAATGCGTCAAGCATAAACCAAGCTTTAGTCTCCATGTAAACCTGAACTGCGCTGCTTGTGTGTAATCATATATCTCTAGGGGGCTTGCTGAAGAGGCTATAGTCATCTAGTCATCATAGAGCATCTGGACTTTTGCCACACACACACACACACACACACACACACTCACCTGGGGTATTTAAAACTTATAAACTGCCGATGATGTCAAAACTTTGAGATTGACCATCCTGATTGATTGATACTGTCCATTCACTCCTTTATTTCTTTAGTTTCTTTTGATTCATGTTTAGTTTTATACAAAGTCAACATTTCTCACACACAGATTGACTATGACTTAAAGTGAATTTGTTCTACATTTGTTCATTGATGTTTAAATACTGATTCATTTTTACCATACAATTTAGTTATGTACTTGTAGATGAAGTGGTGTTGAAGTGGCAATACAATTTGCTTTGTCATATAAAGCATGGCAGCAGTGAAAAAAGCTACACACTTTTTAGTTATATATCAACGTGTTACACTCAAAAGAAACAGAGCTGTCTCTCTCTCTCTCTCTCTCTCTCTCTCTCTCTCTCTCTGTGTGTGTGTGTGTGTGTGTGTGTGTGCTTGCGTGCGTGCGTGCGTGCGTGCGTGCGTGCGTGTGTGTGTGTGTGTGTGTGTGTGTGTGTGTGTGTGGTTAGTATTACAGTAAGCCAGGCTTTTACAACGAGCATTGATGCTCTGTCCTGGCAGCCACAATCACCTCATTACCTGTGGTGGTGACGTGGTGAAGACAGTGTGTTGAAAAGGAGATACAGCAGAAGGACGAAGTGAAAGTACATAATAGGTGAAGAAAACAGAGGATCATAATGTCAGAAAAGAACAAGATTAATAGACTGAAAAGACTGGGGAAAAAACAGAGCAACAAAGAAATAAACCGAGGGACGAAAGAGGAAATGCACCAAGAGAGCCATGTACAAGTGTGGCCTGGCTCAGGTCTTTAGGGGCAGCATCTGGATGTGTTTGTGTGTTCCACATCACCACAGTGGAAGAGCTTCAGTGTAGAAAGTAGGAGATCAACAACTTTCTCTTTTAGCATCTGTGGTACTGAAGTATTTGTGAATGTGTGCCTTTTTTTTTTTTTGGTTTGTTTTGTTTTTTGTCCCGTGTCCTGTCTGACTGTAAAGCGAACAGAATTGATATCTGAATGCTGGTGACAAGCCCAGATTTACTCTCAGGTGGAGCATCAAAGCTTCTGCTTCAATGTCATGCCTGATACATAAAACTTTATTGTTTATGTTTTTGGATGCTTTTTCATTACAACCAGACACAAAGAAAGAGCAGAAAGAGAAAGGACGAGACAAAAGGAAGAGGAGGGGGTTTCCACAACAATAAACAATCAGCGATGAACACGATTCTGCTTCTAGACCTGCAGAAAGCAAAAAAGAAAATAAAAAATAGGGACACTTAACAATACAACAAGAGCAAAATATCAATGCGTCAATCTAATGAGGAAATATAAAGTCAACGTTGTTTTGCTGAACAATCACACAATAATAAATCACAGTGCATTTAGTGCCAACCACAGCCTTAAGACACATGTTGAAAATGCCCAAGTCCGTACTTATGAGAGCACCATGTGAGCACCTGTGTGGGTATACGCACATGTATATGTACGTTTCTCTATAGGAGCGTCCAATAAAGAGTGTGAGGGGCCTTTTTGCACCAAAAACAACCACAAGGGACCATAAAGAAATTTAACAAAAATGTGATGGTTAATTGATATTTTATACATTTATTTTAAGCTTTAACGCCATTGGTTTATTTGGTACAACCAAATTGCATCTACAGCCCACACAAACAGATGAAAGAAACAGCGGGTGTTCATTTTTTTTTCCAAACTGATTCCCAAATAGCGAACAGTTTGTTATGTACTCTTTGTTTTAATGAGCATGTTTTCTTTCTCTTTGCACCAACTCATGTATTTCATTTTCTTATTGAAGCTCACAATAATTGTCTTGTTCAGAGTTGCTCCACCTGCTATAAAATCAGCTTGTTTCTTTTTATGAGTGTCTTGTGAAAACTATTCAGATTTTGCAGGCTTGTCAACATAATTTCATGAGTTGAAGAAAGTAAAAGCTCATATTGGCTGGTTAGTTATTTCTTTATTTGAGTTCTACAAAAAAAATAAAAACCTAAAGTGGCTGTAAAATTTCTGCTGCCCTGACTAAAACCAGTCAGTGTCAGAAAAGTGTAAAGAATCAAGGGACGTGGAAGCTGTGCAGAGTGAATAACGCCAGTGGCGCATTTACTTTTGCACTGGCCTGCATGTAATAATGAAACACCATGGTCATGACAAAGTTTGGCAATGCAGTCAGACACTTAATTATAACTTAAAATTATTTTTTTCTATTTTATCATTAATTCCTGTTTCATCCCAAAATTTTCCAAACGCATTTTCAAACTGCTTTTCTTTGAAAGTTCAACACAGCAATGTTTTTGGATTCATGTCAGAGACGGCTGCTCTTTTGGCAAGAAGAAGAACTAGCGCACATATTTCTTCAGATTTAGGAGGACGAACAGCCAGACTCAGTGTCTATAGTAGTAATAATCCCCAAAGAGGAAATGTCTTTTTCTCACTCTACTCCATGAAAAGGTCAGGGTCAGCTACAGATCTGTATTCAGTTTCTCACTTTTGTAGGGCAGATCCTTGGTGGCGCAAGGGTTGCAGGGCTGCCCTCAGTCTGAAAACTGGTCCAGGTAGGTGACATCTGAAGGTGGAATAGACTGCGCATCAAACATACTCATCAAAAACGTACTGTAGCGATTCCCCAGAAACCTAGTTCAGTTCAATGTGTGAGGGTTCCTACATAGCAGTGAAACAGCAAAGATACAGTGGGTATGTAAATTATTCAGACACCCTTCAATTTTTCATTTTGTTACATTGCAGCCATTTGGTAAAATCAATTAATTTAATTTTCCTCATTAATATAAACACAGAACCCCTTGTTGACAGAAAAACTGAAATTTAGAAACTTTTGCAGATTTATTAAAAAAGACAAACTGAATTATCACATGGTCCAAAGTATTCAGACCCTTTGCTGTCACACTCATGCATAACTCAGGTGCTTTCCATTTCATCTGATCATCCTTGAGATGGTCCTACACCTTCACTGGAGTACAGCTGTGATTGATTATACTGATTAGACTTGATTAGGAAAGCCACACACCTGTCTATATTAGACATTACAGCTCACAATGCATGTTAGAGCAAATGAGAATCATGAGGTCTAAGAAACTGCCTGAAGAGATCAGAGACAGAACTGTGGAAAGGCACAGATCTGGGCAAGGTTACAAAAATATCTTTGCTGCACTTAAGCTGGGTGGACACTGTGCGACTTTTTCACTCGTAGCACTCAGCTTCAGCTCAAACTGTACGACTTCCTCGCAGGGCAGATCTCACGAGTCATGTGCTCACTCTGTACGACCCAGTTCTCGGATGCGACCCGACTGCTCACACTGTACGTCTGGTAGCAACACGTCAGCCCTACAAAATACGCTAAAAATAGCAGTTTTTACGAAACACGTCAGACTTTTTGTCTTGTTTTGCCTGTTGTCCTTCGGGAGTGCTGCAGGAGGACACACAGGGATTTATGGGGGTTGGATGAGTAAAACGAAATAAAGAAAGTAAATCTGTGTTTTGTGATCAGTTTAATTTGACATGAACACGACAAACACGCTTTCTTGACAATCTTTGTGAGTAAAAAAACGTGTAGAAATAAAAACGAACAACGTGTGTTATTAGGGAAATAGCGGGCGAGCTGTGTTGATGCATGATTGCGCATGCGCCGTGAGCGGTTCTGGTACCTTTTGGGTCGCAGCTGCTCGCAGCGCCACTTCAACAGTGTGATACCCTCACGAGGGACGAGCAAAATTTCAAACATGCCAGAAGTTTGTGCGAGCTCACGATTGCTGATGTTAATCGCCTCTCGTAACCCCCTGTACACTACACAACGCTCGGCGCAAAACTCGCCCCGATCTTGTGGATTCTCGCACGAGTGGAAAATCGGCTCAAAAAAGTGAAAAAGTCGCACAGTGCACGCCCGACTTTAAGGTTTCTAAGAGCACAGTGGCCTCCATAATATTTAAATGGAAGACAGTGGGATGACCAGAACCCTTCCTAGAGCAGGCAGCCTGGCCAGACTGAGCTACTGGGGGAGAAGAGCCTTGGTGAGAGGTAAAGAAGAACCCAAATATCACTGTGGCTAAGCTCCAGAGATGCAGTCAAGAGATGGGAGAAAGTTGTAGAAAGTCAACCATCACTGCAGCCCCCCACCAGTCAGGGCTTTATGGCAGAGTGGCCCGTTGGAAGCCTCTCCTCAGAGCAAAACAAAGGAAAGCCTGCATGAAGTTTGCTGAAAGACTCCTGAAGGACTCCGAGATGGTGATAAATAAGATTCTCTGGTCCGATAAGACCAAGATAGACTTCTTTGGTCTTAAGTCTAAGCGGTATATGTGGAGAAAAGCAGGCACTGCTCATTACTTGTCCAATACAGACCCCAAAGTGAAGCATGGCAGTGGCAGCTTCATGCTGTGGGGGTGTTTTTCAGCTGCACGGACAGAAAGGTTACAATATAGGGAACAATGAATGTAAGTACAGGGATATCCTGGACAAGAAGCTTCTCCAGATTACAGCTAAAATAACGAAGGAGTCGCTTCACGACAACTCTGTGACTGTTCTTGAACAGCCCAGCCAGAACCCTGATGTAAACCCATTTGTGCATCTCTGGAGAGACCTAAAAATGGCTGTCCACCAACTTCCACCATCCAACCTGACAGAACTGGAGAGGATCTGCAAGAAGAACTGGCAGCTGGTCCCTAAATCCAGGTGTAAGAAACTTGTTGCATCTTTACCAAGAAGACTCATGTAGTAGCTCAAAGGGTGTTTCTACTAAAGACTGAACAAAGGGTCTGAATACTTAGAACCATGTGATGTTTCAGTATTTTTTTTATGAATTTGTGGACATTTCTAAAATTCTATGTTTTCTGTCAATATGGGGTGCTATGTGTATATTCATGAGGTGAAAACTAATTTAACTAATTTTAGTAAATGGCCACAATATAAGATGGGGGTCTGAATATTTCTGTACCCACTGTAAGTCCTAGACTTTTAGGAAGAAGAAATATATAAACTATATATATATATATATATATGGATTTATTTTGTAGACCAGGTGCTAAATGAGTTGGGTAGCTCATTTAAAGAGTAACTAAACCCCAAAGTAACCTTTTTTTCTCATAAACTGTACAACTGGGTCTTTACAAATGCATAATTTCTGTTTTTGTGCATTTTTGGCATGATTGTGTAAACTTGATTTAATCCAGAATTTAGGTCTAAAAACATCTTAGTGCTGCCCCCTGTGGGTTGAACTGTGGCTACTGTGTTTTAAATTTGTGATTGATGGGCTGGTACAATTTCATGTCATCAGTACAGTCTCCTCCCTGTCCCCCTCCATCCCCAGATGAAAGTTCCCCACACTTGGCCATGCCACTCCTTGCCTACTGGCAACGCCCACTTTCATAGCGTTTTTCAATACTTGACTAGGGGTGGAGTTACGTTTTCTGATGGTGCGCACTCCCTCTCTAAACATACTCCTCAAATACGTGCATGATGCCAGAGCCACTTTTGTTTAATGTGAAATACCTTGAATTACCATTTCTTGGGGCCTCATGTATCAGCCATACTTATGCACAGATCTTTGCGTATATCGCACGTAGGAACTAATTTACGCATTGCCTTGGTATTCATCATTTTGCACCTGTGCGTGGAAATGCTCCAAAATATAAGAAGACTTCAGACCATGTGTAGGACCAAAGGTCTCAGTCATCCACACATGTTCCTCAAACACAAATTATGTCACCCATTAAATAAATATTTCTGTGGAAAAACAGCTGTGTCGCATTATTGATACTACAACCCCCTATGGGAATATGACATTGGAGAATGGTTGGTTGTTTTTTGCAATCACAATTTTTCTCTTCCCATTTTTATGATGTTTTTAATCTTTTTAATTAAATAAAAATAATAATAATAATAATAATAATAATAATAATAATAATAATAATATGAATGTAATTGTATTACATAATATTTTTGTCCTTGTGAAATGCCTCGTGATTCGGCTTGAGATGCGCTACATAGAAGGTTGCTTCTATGAGATTATTATTAAGGATTTATCAGAGTGTGCTCTCTGGAGTAAACACATTTCCATGAGCGCACTGATCCATCTGGAGCTGTGCTGTGATTTGGGACCCTTTGTGGAGCGACATGTAAACCACACATATCTGATTCCAGTACAGAAGGATGAAGAGTTTTAGACTATTTATGCTGATGCAACATTGCTTTACTTTTTTTGTGTGGGACTTTGGAACTTATCGAAGGGTCAGTTTGATGTTTGCTGTTTGACAATAAATATAATTTTGATTGAATAATTTCCCAACAATCAAGACAGCAGCACAAGTGAAGGTCTGTGAAACACCTTGGTGACTAGATACCCAATAGCTACTTTGGGCCCCAGCCCTGTTTCACAGAAAATGACATGTCTGTAATTAAATGAATATATTTTTGTAACCACAAGGTCTATTTTATTACTTTTGGTCTCATTTTGTGGGGTTTGTTAAGATGTGTAAATATTAGTACACAGTGTACTTGATAACATGGAAAATTGTTCACCAATTCAGATGTTTTTTGCAGGAAGTACCATATTTGGGGACCCTAGGGTTTAAAACAGTTCCCTATGGGTAATATTTTTCATATCTCATTTTTTGTTTGTTTGTTTTTAATTAAAAAACACATTTAAAAATCTCATTTTCAACTTGCCTAAATCAGTTCAAAAAACACAAACAGGGCAGCTCTGAGCTTTCAAACCGGCTAATTCCATTTTGCTTTGAAGGATTTTACTACGTATTGAACCAAAAAACAAGCAGATGTCTTGTTGTAATACAGACAGGTTAAATACCATGTAGCTAGTTCCAATTTGTTTAAGGAAGCTCTAAAAGTGTGAAGAATATCCCATCAAACTGATGTTTTAAATTTTCAGTAATTTAAACTTTATAGTTTTATTCCAACAAAAACAGTTTAACTCCCATATATTGACACTGATTATGGTGTTATTAATAAGTATAGAGGTTATATTTGGGTTGTTTCGATCTGCTAAATTGATTTTATTCACCTTGTTTTTCCCCATGATTTCTCTAAATCAATGCATTTCATTAAGGCTGTAAACAGGCCGCAGCACAATCCCCACTAACATGAGTTTTGGCACGATGAGAAAGCAAATAAGCTTTCCAGCCATGTGCGGAGGGACTCTGGGGAGAGTTTGGATCTGTGCTGAGTAAAAAAGGGGGAAGTTGGCTGACTAATGAGAAAGATTGAAATGAGATCAATCTTGGATTACATACATTGAAAATCTGCTTTAATTGGAGCCACTCAATACAAAGAAATTGTTCTAAACTCACCAGAAGTAATGTTGATACAGCGTGTCTTTAGACTGTGGATCCCTTCTTTCTATTAATAAAATGAAAGTGAAGTCTCGCTCTCCCTCTCTCATTCCCTGAATGTGTCCCCACCCCCCACCCCACCACCTGACGGCTGTGATCTAGATTCATTACTTGTGAGATCTCCAGACCAACCTTGCACTTTGTCACAGAGCCCCCCCCCCCCCCCCTCCCCCCAACACACACACACACACACACACACACGCAGTCTCACTACAACCCCTTCAAAAACCACAACACACACTTTCTTCCCACCTCCTCACTGTTACCATCCATCTCTGAATCTCTGATTGGTTGTTGCTGAGTTACAAGCTCACCACAAGTTTTTTTGAAGCCAATAAAAGCTTTGGCTGCACTACTGCTTTTCACCAATTCAACATTCACTTTGTTTTTGCTTCATCTCATTCAAATCCATTGCTGCGTTGCTTTGTTTACTTCTTTTTTTTTCATGCTGGACTTAACCACCTTTTTTCATTCCTTTGATTTGTTCGAGGAACAAAACTTAATGAGGTAATTACTCAGAAAGTGGCAGAAGGACAGAGAAAGAGGCATGGATGTTGTGTTGTATGGGTTCAGCGACAAACTGACATAAAGGCACATTGTAAAGATTTATTCTACTATCATCTTTAAAGCATTTTACAAAGATTAATCTGCACAACTTTACTGTTCACTTACAGGCCAATGACATGGCACACACACACACACACATCCCCTTGTGTACACTAACAAACAGGCTAATATAAGACAACCTTGAGTGTGTGTGTGTGTGTGTGTGTGTGTGTGTGTGTGTGTGTGTGTGTGTGTGTGTGTGTGTGTGTGTGTGTGTGTGTGTGTGTGTGTGTGTGTGTGTGTGTAAATGCAGCAGATGGATGCTGCTGCTTTCGAGGTCATTAATAATCTTGCTCTCTCTCTCTCTCTCTCTCTCTCTCTCTCTCTCTCTGTCTCTCTCTGTCTCTTTCTGTCTCTGTCTCTGTCTCTCTATGTGTCTCTCTCTCTGTCTCTGTCTCTCTCTCTGTCTCTCTCTCTCTCTCTCTCTCTCTCTCTCTGTCTCTCTCTGTCTTTGTCTCTTTCTGTCTCTGTCTCTATCTCTCTATGTGTCTCTCTCTCTGTCTCTGTCTCTGTCTCTGTCTCTCTCTCTCCCTCTCTCTCTCTCTCTCTCTCTCTCTCTCTCTCTCTCTCTCTCTCTCTCTCTGTCTCTCTCTGTCTCTGTCTCTTTCTGTCTCTGTCTCTGTCTCTCTATGTGTCTCTCTCTCTGTCTCTGTCTCTCTCTCTCTCTCTGTCTCTGTCTCTCTCTCTCTCTCTCTGCATTTATATTTTATGGTCATATGTTACACATATATGTATTGTCCATGAACGGGGCTGCCTGCATAGATTCAGTAGACATGTATACACGTTTGCTCTAAGAATATTTTCCAGTGGTTCTAGAACAGAGCTGACAGGATCATTCATCTTCATTGCACGGTGCAGGGTGCTCTAGGTTTGCAAGCAGGACGGTGTGTGAGTGAGCAGCTGGAAGTGAATCTACACATAAACACAGAAACATGACATATGCTTTCTGGTGCTGGTTAACAAAATAATATATAAACAGATACCAAAAAGATGTTTATTCTAAGATATTTGAACAAAACCGGTTTGCTTTATGAATATTAAAAATTAAACTGACTTTTGGTGACAAATTGTAAACAACTTTCATGAGGGAATTTCTACATTATTACATAATGTCTGCAAGGCTTTCTATGTTTCCGAAACAACAAATCCATTTGATTTCAAGTGATTTGTGTATTTTTAGTCAAATTTAGTGCCACCAACCAGTAGCCCAATGAGATACTCATGCTGCAGTTACATTATGCTTGTCTTATAATTCTCTATGTTGTTTTTATGTAGCTGAGCTTCAATTTTAGTGGGGATGGTTCTCAGTGATTGTGAAAGCAAAGTTCCCAGTCTTAGAACAAACCGGAGGTTCTCACTAAATTGGATTTTTTTTAAATACAGTATATATATAATGACAAAAGATAACGCAGCCAGAGCTTAGGGGTGACAGGGGCTGCCAACGTGCCTCAGTCGGTAATTTCAAAAGTGTGATGACATTTGCCAGCTCAGAGTCTACAATTCAACTGACCTTTTTTTGTAATTTTTCAAGCTTAAGGTTACATTTTGAAAAGTGATTCCAGTAATCAGAGTGGCATGTTATAACTGAGTCAAGGTGGCTGAGAGCAGGAAATTGTTTCCTGTAATGCCGTCAGTTGACAGAATCACTGAATCAGCTCCAGTCCAGCTAAACATTGAATCCTTCAGTATTAAAAAAAATCTGGAAACAAAGCTGTAATAGTTTGTGCGAATCATTGCAATTGTTTTGCCATGATCTAATTAGCTTTTTATGTAAAAGTGAAATCAGAAATTGTAAAACATTGTTTGTTTTATCCTAGAATTCACTGATTTGTTAATTTAAAGAGTAAGTCCCCCACCCCCACCCCCCACCCCCACCCACCAGAATAGATTTAAACATCCTGTTTGAAAAATACACCAAAATAAGGGATTGCCTGGTGGACCGAGAGGGTCGATGTCTGGCACAATATTTATATTTTAAGTAGGATGCACCAAAATGTCCACAGCTATTAGACACTCATTTATATAGTCTATTAGCAAGAACATGTTTATTTGTGGGTGACTTTGCTTTTTTTTTTTTTTAAAAAAAACTAACAAATATGTTTTATGTGGTTTTCACTATGAGCCGTGGACTTGCTAAGAATAAACCCTCCTCAGCTGACAGTTTCTAAAAATACATTCAACTCTTTAACTTACTAGTTTCAACATTTTCAAGAAAGTTTATCCTTAACAAATATCCACTGATTAGAGGAAAAGCAATGATAAAAATTATCTCCCATAGGGGACTGTCATCAGAGATGGTTGATATGACCTGTGAAGGAGAATTATTTTCTCCTTCACAAAATAGGTGTTACTAATATTACATCTTTCTAAACCCTCTAGTGTGTGTGAAAAATGTCAAAAAACAACTGAGGAGCTACAGTACAAGCAAACATGCATGAGGTGCTTTGACAAATCTCTGGCTCATTTCTGCAAACTGAATGGCCGCTGTCATGAATTGAGAACAAATTCCAGCTTTCTTCCAACACAGCAGCATTGCTTTCCATTCTGTCACACACTCTTCCTAAATGCATTGAGAAATACTCTCAGTCTTGGAGCAGAAAAATGATTTACAAATGCAAAGAGGACATCACACTGTCAGACTAAACAAAGGCTGTCAGTGTG